>NW_027442454.1:0-115461 GCF_048569485.1 Anomaloglossus baeobatrachus | reverse complement strand
CACTGACCTTGAAGTTCGGGACTCAGTAGCAAAGGGAGAACCAGGGAGAGGACCAGAGACTCCAACCCCACAAGGTTCACACTACAGTCATATGGACTGCTGAAGCAGACAACAGGATGGGACCCCCAGCCACTCTATGCCACGGGGACCCACCAACCAAAGACAGGTGCAGGGGAAAGAAGCCACCAGGTCACAAAACCGGCACTGGGACTAATGGGACCTGCGGTTAAGACCAATCAGCCTCGGGTGACCAGTTACCACCAGAAAGTGAGTAAAGAACCAGTTGCACTGAAACCCTTGTGTGGCCTACCTTCTTTCGACACCCGTCACATCACCTACCCTCTGGGGCCCGGCCCTGCTAGTGGAGGGTCTAACATCCAGGCTGCCACTAAAGGCCCCATCACACACAGAGATAAATCTTTGGCAGATCTGTGGTTGCAGGGAAATCATGGACATATTGTTCCATTTGTACACAGCCACAAACCTGGCACTGATTGTCCACAATTTCACTGCAACCACAGATTTATCTCTGTGTGTGACAGGGCCTTACCACCAGCCCCAGTAGTAAACATTGTGCAGTGGTGGCTTCATGCACATAGCCGCAAAACCGCAAGTGGCTTCATGTATAAACTTTATTCAACAATCCCCTGTAATTAGCCCCTTTTCAAAAAGCACCCAGGGAATGGAACTGGGCAACGACCAACAAAGTGACATTCCCCAGTTAAACACTGCCCGGGACCGATTACCCCATAACCCTGGGCGACACAATATCAGTTGTGCCTGCCTCTTCATCCCTTCCCCCTACCCCACCTGCAACCATAAGTAGGGTCTAACAGGCCATGTGAGTCAATGTAAAACTAACAGGTCTAATAACCTGTAATACATACGTTTTGCAGTCTCCTAGAAAAGCAATCCCTCTGTTTAGTGTGTAAGTAGTAGGTCTTAAGGCTGCTTTACATACAACGATATCGCTAGCGATCTCGTTAGCAATGTGACACGCCCAGATCGTTGTTACGATTTGCCGAGATCGCACATAGGTCATTTATTAGCGGTCACGCCTACACATCTCACAAACGACGCTACATCATTCAGCGATATATTGTTTGACCAAGGCGGTCGTGTGGATGTTGTTCGTCGTTGGCAGGGTGTCAAACGTAGCAATATGTCTGCTGCATTCCAAACGACAAACAATATTTTGAAACTGAACGACGTGTCAGCGATCAACGATTTTCACCCTATTTGCGATAGTTCGGAGTCGCACGTAGGTGTCACACGCAACGATGTCGCTAACGATGACGGAAGTGCGTCACGAAAACCGTGACCCCGACGCCATATCGTCAGATAAATCGTAGCGTGTAACGCTGCCTTTAGTAAAAAAGTAAAAAAAGAACAAATCAATACATTTTGTAAATAATAAAGCACAAAAAAATTACGGACGATTTTTTTCTCCTTTAAAAAGGACCTTTTCATGTACGAATAATTAAATAAGGTACACATGATTTGTATTCTTGAATAAAGAAAAACCTAAGCTATAAAACGGTCACATTGTTTAGTCTGTCTGGTGAACACTGTAAAAAAGATGTTTTTTTATCACACTGCCACAGGCCTAAAACACACTAACGCAAAAAAACGTACGTGTCTTACGGTCCGCTTTTCGGGTCCGTGTTCCGTTTTTTAGGGGAGTTTCTCCGGTACGTATGGCATCCGTGTGATGGCGTATGCGAGCCGTGTGTGCGTGTGGAATGTCCATATTGACATAAGATACGCACGTGTGCAGTCCGTTTTTTAAGATCCATAATTTCACACAAATAACCTTGTTAGCCCATCATAATGTGCTCCTGGTGTGTTAAATTGGTCAATTAACTACCCAATTTGGTTAGTTTGCTTAAAAGAACCTTAAAAAACATGGATTCTGAGCTCATTCTCACATTAGACACACTCCAAAATGTCTCTCTCCAATGAAGCAACCATGTTTTTGCTCTGGTTGATATCTAGGAGATTTGGGGTTAGGCGACATATGATTGAAGAAGAGCCACCAATGGAGAGAAGGATGTGGATTCACCCTCTTGTGAAGTTCAGGAAAACACATGGGCATTTTAATATTCTCTATGGCGAAATGCGGAAATTTCCACCAAAATTCCAAGCCTACTGCCATCTCACCATGAATTCATTTGACAACATCCTTGGCCTTGTGTACCATCGTTTGAAGCATCAGGACACCTGTATGCGCCTCAGCATCTCCCCTGAGGAACGACTGTTGGTGACTTTACGGTAGGTGTTGTCATGTATACTCATGCTTTATCTGTTATTTTGAAATACATGTTAAATCTCAAAGGCATCATTTTGTTTAAATTATGTAATTTTAAATTTAGGTATTTGTTGAAAACTTAGATAGATCACATAACCTCATTGCAATCTCAAAATAAGATCTGAGTGCTCACATCTACCATTCTATCTCTATTAAAATTAAAGAAACAAGAGTCATAAATCAAACAAGCTTGTTTATTAAACAGAAAAATAACTATTTTTCCAATATGGAAAGTAAATTTCAACACATAATTTTTTCCAACAAAAGCAATAAAATAATAGTCATACACAGTATTTCACCAGTCATTGGATGACACAAATTTTTGTTTTGAAATACAACTTGAATAGTCAAAGTAATGTTATTTTTTTTTTCTATTTCAGTTACCTTGCAACTGGGCAATCCATCAGCAGTCTACATTTCGAATTTTTATTCGGAAGGTCGACAATTGGCAAGATTATCCTGCATACCGGCACTGTGCTATGGGAGACTCTTAGGCATCTTGTCATGCAGCTGCCTTCAACACAGGAATGGATACACATTTCAGATGAATTTTTGGTGAAAACAGCTTTCCCTAATTGTATTGGCGCCATTGACGGAAAGCACATTAGAGTGAAGAAACCACCTAACTCTGCTTCAAGATATTTTAATTATCATAAGTTTTTTTCTGTAGTTATTTTGGCCATGGTAGATACAAACTACTGCTTTTTATTTGCTGATATTGGGGCCTATGGCAGTGCCTCAGATGCACGCATTTTCAGGAGCTCACGTTTAGCAAGACGATTAATGTCTGATAGTTTAAGTTTGCCTGCACCAAGACCATTGCCTGGTACTGATGGCCCTATTGTTCCTTTTGTCATGGTTGCAGATCAGGGGTTTGCATTGTCTAGGCATTTGATGCGTCCATATCCCAGAAGGGGGCTGGACAGATCAAAAGCCCTATTTAATAGCAAATTGGCCAGAGCACGTTGCTATGTTGAACGTGCCTTTGGCAGTTTGGCCTCAAGATGGCGCATTTATCAAACCACGATCCAACTCCAACCAACCACCATCAAGGCTGTCATTAAAGCTACAGTAGTGTTACATAATTACTGTAGATTACATGAAAGCAATAACTAAGACATTGAGGAGTTGCCAGCTTTAAATGCACCATTTGTAGAGAATGGTAGTGTTAGAACTAATGTGTCCACTTCTGGTCTACAAGTGAGGAATCAGTTTAAAGATTATTTTAGTTTAAATCGCCATAGTCATGTATAAATTTGACATTGTTAGAGTTTTTTATCACTTGGTTACATAATCACAAACACATATGCAATACAAAAGAGAAAATGACCATACATGGGTATAATTTGTGGTATTTTTGTTGGTTGGTTGTGTTTGTGGTCACAATAAGCTATTGTGATTTAACTTTATTGCTATAAAATCAGGAATTTTTGATTTGCAAGTAACAGTACAACTGAATGTACATGACTAATAAAAATATGGCAAATTGTTTTTGAACAAAATTAGTCCAGATTTATTATTTAACCTATGTATGTCTGTTATCTTTTGCAAAAAACCCTGTATTCTATTTTTGTTTTAACTAAATTTTGTCAGGGACATTAGCCCATACAAAACACCATACTTTATTATGCAATAATGTCACGCAAACATAATTTGTTTGACACTATTGGAATACAAGTATGGGACCAGACCATATGCAGATACTGCATAGTGGGTGGATTTTTATTAATAAAGGTGTCTGAATGTTAGTGTAGTAGTTTATGTGCATGCATTTTTTCCCTAAACCCAGTTTTTTCTAATGGATGGTCCAAACAACATGTCCAGAACAAGGCAACATTCTAACAGGCAGGTAATGTTTTGGAATTGATAGAGTAAGTTCTATTGAATCTTTGGAAAGGAAAACACAAATATGACCCCATGCATATAGAGTAAGTAATGTGTAACATTTTGATATGTTTTTCGACCAGCAATACCCTAGAAAACATACCAAAATGTAAAATCATACATACAATATCACATTATGATTCAACTAAATCCTCTAGGCTAGTGATGCTTTCCTGTGTAGTCTCCATTGCATTGACACCTACAGAAAATGTTTGCTACACAACACTAGATGTTGTAGTGAGTGACTGATCCGTGTTTCCACTAGTAACAGTTGTTGTACTTGGAACAAATAATGATGCAGTTGTTTGAGCAGATGGAAGACCAAGTGTAGGTGGTACATATTGATGTGTTGGAAGAGGCTGAGTATGTGTGTATGTGAAGTTAGTTGGGTAAGTCTGTTGTTGAAAGTACTGTTGTTGTGGATTATTAGGAACATGGTAGGATGTTGGTTGTTGAAACATTTGAGGTAGTCTATGAACATTACTAACAATACTAGGATAGTTAAAAGAGGTTGGCATTGGTGTCTGTTGGGGACGGTACTTGTGGGACAAATGATGGCTGTTGAGATGGCCTTTGTGTCATTAATGTACCTGTTTGGTGTGGGATAACTGTTGGCCTAATTTTTACATCAGTTCCCATAGAAGAAGATGGACACTGTATATGTGTTTGTTGCACTACAGGATTTAGTTGAAAATTAGAGTAATGTTCATCAGTTTGGGTTTCCACAGTTTGTCGTGTTGTGTTTGTGTTTGGACCACGTGGATTAGCTCTCCATTGCTCTATCACTTCAAAACAATATATGGGTTCTGGCTCACGTTGGGTAGCAGATACTCGTGTTATTAAGGACGCCCTCAATCTGTCCTGCCTATCAGGTGCAACCAATGCAAGAGAGGGAGAAAGGGAGCGGCAAAATCTCTCTCCATCACTCTCTGGTATCAGTGAATTCATCATGTGTATTATTCTGGTATGAATGATATCTGGCAAGGAACGTAAATCTTCCTAACGCCTATGTCTGCGACCATGGAAAGATTGGGCTACTGTGCGCATGGTATTAGTTGTTATTCTTGGCTGTGTGCCTGCATGTTGCTGTGGACTACTCTCTGCAAGAACTAGTGAAGGGCCACTTTGGTGCCCTGTAGACTGGCCTGCAATTACATTAGTGGATTGACTTGTTCCCAAACCCAAATCAGAGGACATTTCTTCTGCGTCTGGCTGGCTGGTGTTGGGGATTGTTGGTGGTTGATATGAGGTAGGCTCCATCTCGGAAGCAGAGGTCGCTGTTAATACTGCTGACTGGGCTTCCTCACTATCTTCTAGATTATCCTCTGTACTTTGATAAAAGAAAAAAAAAATAAATTAATGTGTGCATTTAAAAAAAACGCCATGTGATGTAATGGTTTAAACTTACTTTGGTACTTCCATAATAGGCATGAGGAAGCTCAGTTTTTCATAATGGATATATTTTTTCTTTTTTGCTGCGGCAGCTGTGGTCGCCACTGGGTTATTTTCTCTTCTGAACTGGTCACGGGCTGAGCGCCATCGCCGTTTTACAAGATCCACTGTTTAAAAACAAAAAATTGTAAAATAAGGTCACAAATTATAACAATTGAAGATTAAAAAAACAAAACATTATTCTTGTATTGCAGCAATTGAAAAAAATTGGAACACACATCCATGTGTATGAAAACAACAACCCATGACGCTCATATAGTGACATAATGACACAATAAGCATGACAAAGAAAAAAGATGTCCAGTAAAAAGATTTAACCACTGTATAATCATTTATCTCCTTTTAAAGTTACAAAAATAAAAAAAAAAAACCTTCAGTAAGCCATGAGAAGCAAAATGACTACTAACCCATGAAGTGCTATATGTTCTACAAATATTTCCCATTACACACTACACATTACTGTTACCATTCCAGACATGGTGACACCAAGGGACATGCATAATAAACCAAACATGAAAATACAACTCAAAATGTATAGACATTTCACAGCACATTTACACTAGAAAAAATACAAAATTGAAAACAAAAAAAAAAAACAAAAACATGTTTAATTGTTGCTTGACCACCCTGAAATGCCTTTTGGACATGCATAAAATGCTTTGCAGGCCACATATACACATGCTGACATTACTAGAAAACTGCAATGAATGGTTCAGAAGGCCAAAAAACTACACTATCCTGTTTGTGAGTCTCCAGTGTAGCTCAAAATGAGTCAGGCGTATTAATACATGCCAAACAAACTATACAAATATGGATATAATGTGCCTACAGAATGAGCACATGTAGGTAAAGACTAGAGTTGAGCGCGGTTCGCGGTTCGAGGTTCTCCAGTTCTAGGCTCGAGTGATTTTGGGGCCTGTTCTAGATCGAACTAGAACTCGAGCTTTTTGCAAAAGCTCGATAGTTCTAGAAACGTTCGAGAACTGTTCTAGCAGCAAAAAAACAGCTAATTCCTAGCTGGCTTTCTGCTGTAATAGTGTAAGTCAATCTGTGACTCACACTATTATGACATTTCAGTGTATAGCGTGCGTGAACAGCGCCTTCAGATCACTCCTGTTTGTATAATGGCGATCGCCATTTTTTTTTTTTTTTTTTCCTTGTCTTCCTTCCCTAAGCGCGCACGTCTTGTGGGGCGGGCCAGCATGTCAGCCAATCCCAGACACACACACAGCTAAGTGGACTTTTAGCCAGAGAAGCAACGGCATGTGTGATAGGATGTCCATGTCCCTGCATTATAAAACCGGACATTTTCCTCCAGGACGCCATTATCTCTTCTGCGTCCTTGGTGTCAGACATCACTGGCGCAGCTCCGTCCTGAGTCCTATCGCTGATACAGCTGTATGCGCTCCATACACAGCGCTGGACAGCATAGGGATAGCACTTTCCATCAGTCCTTTTAAGGGCTCGTACCGGCAGGGTCAGAGCCATAGGTGACAGGTCCTGAAAACAGCGACAGCGTCTGTGTAGCTAAGGTCAGGGATTTCGTCGCTGCATTTCCCCATTAGGAGGGAATAGAAAGGCAGGCTTCCTTTCCTCTACCCAGAGCCCCACAATCCTGGCACTGTACCCTCCTGTCCTCTGCACACTCCAACTCATTATAACTAAGCCATTATACTAGCAAACACTAAGTGTACCTAGTGGCATCCTAAACGTGGCTATTGGACTTTTGTCTAGTCACACTAGTGCAAAGACATTTGCAGCACCTCTGCCTGCATTGCACACTCCAACTCATTATAACTAAGCCATTATACTAGCAAACACTCAGTGTACCTAGTGGCATCCTAAACGTGGCTATTGGACTTTGCTATAGTCCCACTAGTGCAAAGACATTTGCAGCACCTCTACCTGCATTGCACACTCCAACTCATTATAACTAAGACATTATACTAGCAAACACTCAGTGTACCTAGTGGCATCCTAAACGTGGCTATTGGACTTCGCTATAGTCCCACTAGTGCAAAGACATTTGCAGCACCTCTACCTGCATTGCACACTCCAACTCATTATAACTAAGCCATTATACTAGCAAACACTCAGTGTACCTAGTGGCATCCTAAACGTGGCTATTGGACTTTGCTATAGTCCCACTAGTGCAAAGACATTTGCAGCACCTCTACCTGCATTGCACACTCTAACTCATTATAACTAAGCCATTATACTAGCAAACACTCAGTGTACCTAGTGGCATCCTAAACGTGGCTATTGGACTTTGCTATAGTCCCACTAGTGCAAAGACATTTGCAGCACCTCTACCTGCATTGCACACTCCAACTCATTATAACTAAGCCATTATACTAGCAAACACTCAGTGTACCTAGTGGCATCCTAAACGTGGCTATTGGACTTTTGTCTAGTCACACTAGTGCAAAGACATTTGCAGCACCTCTGCCTGCATTGCACACTCCAACTCATTATAACTAAGCCATTATACTAGCAAACACTCAGTGTATCTAGTGGCATCCTAAACGTGGCTATTGGACTTTTGTCTAGTCACACTAGTGCAAAGACATTTGCAGCACCTCTACCTGCATTGCACACTCCAACTCATTATAACTAAGCCATTATACTAGCAAACACTCAGTGTACCTAGTGGCATCCTAAACGTGGCTATTGGACTTTTGTCTAGTCACACTAGTGCAAAGACATTTGCAGCACCTCTGCCTGCATTGCACACTCCAACTCATTATAACTAAGCCATTATACTAGCAATTGATGCTGCCAGTTTAAGGGCCGTAGTTGCATTGTCAGGGATATTTATTCTTTATTATTCTGCTGTTAATAAAGCTAGACCACCGCTGCAATCTACACCACCTCTCAATTTTTACTACCACATTTTCAGTGCACAATCTTGTCGCAATCAACATGAGTGGCAAAATGACAGATGCTGGTGGAAAGGGGAAGAGGCGTGGTGGAAAAGGAAAAAAAGGGTTTGTCCGTGGGGAAGGTGGCAAAGCTCCATTATCATCTGCTGAAGATAGACCATCTACCAGCAAAAGTAAGATGTCTACTACTTACCGTGGACAATCCGATGTGCTCCCTTTTTTACGGACACGAACAACAGGAACAAAGGTAGATGATGGCCAAAAAAGGAAAATGCTTGAATGGATCTCAAGTGGTCCAACAAGTGCCCTCTCAGCCACTTCAAGTACTGCATCCAAAAAACACCAGTCCTCTGAGTTGTCATCCCAATCAAACTTGCTTTCTCCCAGCTCTGAAGTCTCCATCAGCCCTGCACAGTATGGTGGAACTGAGATGGCTGAGTCTGCAGAGCTGTTCAGTCACACTATAGCCTGGGAATCAGAGGTCTGCTCCCAAGCTACAGTGAGTACAGAACAGGAAATGGTCTGCAGTGATGCCCAGAACCTTTGTGACTCTGATTCAGGCCATGAGGACCAAGTTTCTGAGCATAATGTTGACCCTTTGTCACAAACTGTAACACCTGTGGTTATAGACAATGAGGAACATACTGATGAAGATGAGATGCAGATACCCGATTGGGATGACAACTTAAATATTCGGTCAGGGCAAGAAGAGGCTCGGTCTGAGGGGGAGGGGAGTGCAAACACAACAATTGATGATGAAGTTCTAGATCCCACCTACTGTCAACCCACAGTCAGGCACTCGAGGAGGTCAACAGAGGTGGTGGAGGAGGATGCAACTGATGACGAAGTTACCTTGCGCCTTCCTGGACACAGTCGGAGTACTGGTAGCACGTCTACAACTGCATCCTCAGCCACCACTCTGCCTCTGAGCATTATTCGGGGTGGATCAACAGGTCGCATGGCCTCTAAGCCTTGCCTAGCCTGGTCCTTTTTTGACATAGAAAAAGATCGCCCAAATTATGTGATCTGTAAAATTTGTCATGGTTCTCTTAGTAGAGGTATAACCTCAGCAGTTTGACAACTTCTTCCATGAATCGTCACATGAATAAATATCATATGGCCCGGTGGGAAGCTCACCGTGCTGCAATGCGGCCTAGCGGAGCGAACCATCCACCTCCTGCCCCTTCCAGTACATCCGCGCGCTCGTCATCTTCTAGGACTGTGGGGACAGCTGTCACACCTGTTTTTCCACCCACAACTTCCACCACTGTAACCGCAACAGGCAGTTTGCTTGGTAGGTCGTCAGTTGGTTTGGAAGGGGAAACAAGTGAGTGTGTACAGCTCTCTCAGACATCGATAGCACCAACGTTGGATGAAGGCAACATCATGTCTCCGCCTGCACTTTCCTCACAAACCTGCATTTTTCCAGGGACACCCTACTCAACACCGTCTACACACAGCAGCCAGATCTCTGTCCCTCAGATGTGGTCAAATAAAAGGCCACTTCCTGCGACCCATGACAAAGCTAAGAGGTTGACTCTATCCCTCTGTAAGCTGTTGGCTACCGAAATGCTGCCTTTCCGCCTAGTGGACACACAGGATTTTAGAGACATTATGTCTGTCGCTGTGCCCCAGTACCAGATGCCTAGTCGCCACTACTTCTCTAAGAAAGGTGTGCCCGCGCTACACCAGCATGTCGCACACAACATCACCGCTTCCTTGAGAAACTCTGTGTGTGAACGGGTGCATTTCACCACCGATACTTGGACCAGTAAGCATGGACAGGGACGTTACATGTCGTTGACTGGGCACTGGGTAACTATGGTGATAGATGGTGAAGGGTCTGCTGCACAAGTCTTGCCGTCCCCACGACTTGTGTGTCAATCCTCTGTCTGTCCAAGTTCCGCCACTGCTTCTGCATCCTCCACCTCATCTGGGTCCTCCACCTCCGCCCCAAGCCTGCCTGGTCAGGCCACCAGCGTTCTCACTGCGCAGAAGGAATCACGCACCCCTCATTACTATGCTGGCAGCAGAGCGCAACGGCATCAGGCGGTCTTTAGCTTGACATGTCTTGGGAATAAGAGTCACACAGCTGAGGAGTTGTGGTCAGCTCTGCGGTCCGAGTTTAATAAATGGTTGTCTCCACTCAACCTGCAGCCTGGTAAGGCCGTGTGCGACAATGCTGCAAACCTGGGTGCGGCCCTTCGCCTGGGCAAGGTGACACACGTACCTTGTATGGCTCACGTGTTGAACCTTGTCGTCCAGCAATTTTTAACACACTATCCCGGCCTAGATGGCCTTCTGAACAGGGCACGAAAACTGTCTGCTCACTTCCGCCGTTCAAGCGCCGCAGCTGAGCGACTTGCATCGCTCCAGAAGTCTTTCGGCCTGCCGGTTCATCGCCTGAAATGCGATGTGGCGACACGCTGGAATTCAACTCTCCACATGTTACAGCGACTGTGGCAGCACCGCCGAGCCCTGGTGCAATACGTCATGACGTATAGCCTGGGCCAACGAGATGCAGAGGTGGGGCAGATCACCCTGATGGAGTGGTCTCAGATCAAGGACCTATGCACCCTTCTGCACAGTTTCGACATGGCGACGAATATGTTTAGCGCTGACAATGCCATTATCAGCATGACGATTCCAGTCATTTACATGCTGGAGCACACGCTAAACACTATTCGGAGTCAGGGGGTGGGACAACAGGAAGGGGATGAACTACAGGAGGATTCATATGCGCAAGACACAACAACATCACCAAGGTCCAGACGTTCATCATCACCAAGGCGCCAGGCATGGGACCATGGGGGACAGGGATCAACAAGGGCGCATGGTAGCAGGCGAGATGTTGAGGAAGGTGCAGGAGAACATGAAGAAATGGAGGACGAACTGTCCATGGACATGGAAGACTCAGCAGATGAGGGAGACCTTGGTCAAATTTCAGTTGAAAGAGGTTGGGGGGAGATGTCAGAAAAAGAAAGAACGGTTAGCACCTCTATGCCACAAACAAAGCGTGGACTTGGTCCGCATGGCTGCGCAAGACACATGAGTGCCTTCTTGTTGCACTACCTCCAACATGACCCTCGTATTGTCAAAATTAGAAGTGATGATGACTACTGGCTTGCCACACTATTAGATCCCCGGTACAAGTCCAAATTTTGTGACATAATTCCAGCCATAGAAAGTGACGCACGTATGCAGGAGTATCAGCAGAAGCTGTTACTCGATCTTAGATCGGCTTTTCCACCAAACAACCATGCAGGTGCAGGGAGTTAATCTCCCAGTTGTAACTTGACAAACATGGGACGGTCTCGTCATCTTCAACAGTCTACCCGTACCAGTAGGACCGTATCTGGTGCTGGTAACAGCAATTTTATGGAATCTTTTCATAATTTTTTTAGACCCTCCTTTGCAAGGCCACCAGAGACAACAAGTCAGACACATAGTCAATGGCTGGAGAGGATGATACAGGAGTATCTACAAATGAACATCGATGCCATGACTTTGCAAATGGAGCCTTGCTCATTTTGGGCTTCAAATCTAGAAAAATGGCCAGAGCTATCCAGTTACGCCTTGGAGATTTTGTCGTGTCCAGCTGCCAGCGTTGTCTCTGAACGTGTCTTCAGTGCTGCTGGGTGTGTGCTGACAGATAAGCGAACGCGTCTGTCCAGTGACAATGTGGACAGACTGACGTTCATCAAAATGAACAAGTCATGGATCCAGAAGGAATTTACTACCCCTGTGTCATCCTGGGGAGAGTAAATGCTTGTGGATTTGGAATGTGCTTGATGCAAATCTAGCTGTGAAGTGTACAACTAGGGCACAAGTGCTGCCACTGAATGGGTGGGTGTGTGTGGGGCCCAATTTTTGGAAAAAAGGGAGACTCCGCTTGGAGTAACCCTTGCTTACATTGTTTTTAAAAGGAGCGAAGATGAACAAGTCATGGTTCAGCAAAGACTTTGCTACCTACCCCGGTGTCATCCTGGGGACGGTTAAGAATGGCGTATTTTTGAATGTGCTTGATGCAAATCTAGCTGTGAAGTGTACAACTGGGGCACAACTGCTGCCACTGAAGGGGTGGGTGTGTGTGGGGCCCAATTTTTGGAAAAAAGGGAGACTCCGCTTGGAGTAACCCTTGCTTACATTGTTTTTAAAAGAAGCCAAGATGAACAGAGCTGGGATCAGGAAAGACTTTGCTACCTACCCTGGTGTCATCCTGGGGACGGTTAATTATGGCGTATTTTTGAATGTGCTTGATGCAAATCTAGCTGTGAAGTGTACAACTGGGGCACAACTGCTGCCACTGAAGGGGTGGGTGTGTGTGGTGCCCAATTTTTGGAAAAAAGGGAGACTCCGCTTGGAGTAACCCTTGCTTACATTGTTTTTAAAAGGAGCGAAGATGAACAAGTCATGGTTCAGCAAAGACTTTGCTACCTACCCCGGTGTCATCCTGGGGACGGTTAAGAATGGCGTATTTTTGAATGTGCTTGATGCAAATCTAGCTGTGAACTGTACAACTGGGGCACAACTGCTGCCACTGAAGGGGTGTGTGTGTGTGTGGGGCCCAATTTTTGGAAAAAAGGGAGACTCCGCTTGGAGTAACCCTTGCTTACATTGTTTTTAAAAGAAGCCAAGATGAACAGAGCTGGGATCAGGAAAGACTTTGCTACCTACCCTGGTGTCATCCTGGGGACGGTTAATTATGGCGTATTTTTGAATGTGCTTGATGCAAATCTAGCTGTGAAGTGTACAACTGGGGCACAACTGCTGCCACTGAAGGGGTGGGTGTGTGTGGTGCCCAATTTTTGGAAAAAAGGGAGACTCCGCTTGGAGTAACCCTTGCTTACATTGTTTTTAAAAGGAGCGAAGATGAACAAGTCATGGTTCAGCAAAGACTTTGCTACCTACCCCGGTGTCATCCTGGGGACGGTTAAGAATGGCGTATTTTTGAATGTGCTTGATGCAAATCTAGCTGTGAAGTGTACAACTGGGGCACAACTGCTGCCACTGAAGGGGTGGGTGTGTGTGGGGCCCAATTTTTGGAAAAAAGGGAGACTCCGCTTGGAGTAACCCTTGCTTACATTGTTTTTAAAAGGAGCGAAGTTGAACAAGTCATGGTTCAGCAAAGACTTTGCTACCTACCCCGGTGTCATCCTGGGGACGGTTAAGAATGGCGTATTTTTGAATGTGCTTGATGCAAATCTAGCTGTGAAGTGTACAACTGGGGCACAACTGCTGCCACTGAAGGGGTGGGTGTGTGTGGGGCCCAATTTTTGGAAAAAAGGGAGACTCCGCTTGGAGTAACCCTTGCTTACATTGTTTTTAAAAGGAGCGAAGATGAACAAGTCATGGTTCAGCAAAGACTTTGCTACCTACCCCGGTGTCATCCTGGGGACGGTTAAGAATGGCGTATTTTTGAATGTGCTTGATGCAAATCTAGCTGTGAAGTGTACAACTGGGGCACAACTGCTGCCACTGAAGGGGTGGGTGTGTGTGGGGCCCAATTTTTGGAAAAAAGGGAGACTCCGCTTGGAGTAACCCTTGCTTACATTGTTTTTAAAAGGAGCGAAGATGAACAAGTCATGGTTCAGCAAAGACTTTGCTACCTACCCCGGTGTCATCCTGGGGACGGTTAAGAATGGCGTATTTTTGAATGTGCTTGATGCAAATCTAGCTGTGAAGTGTACAACTGGGGCACAACTGCTGCCACTGAAGGGGTGGGTGTGTGTGGGGCCCAATTTTTGGAAAAAAGGGAGACTCCGCTTGGAGTAACCCTTGCTTACATTGTTTTTAAAAGAAGCCAAGATGAACAGAGCTGGGATCAGGAAAGACTTTGCTACCTACCCTGGTGTCATCCTGGGGACGGTTAATTATGGCGTATTTTTGAATGTGCTTGATGCAAATCTAGCTGTGAAGTGTACAACTGGGGCACAACTGCTGCCACTGAAGGGGTGGGTGTGTGTGGTGCCCAATTTTTGGAAAAAAGGGAGACTCTGCTTGGAGTAACCCTTGCTTACATTGTTTTTAAAAGGAGCGAAGATGAACAAGTCATGGTTCAGCAAAGACTTTGCTACCTACCCCGGTGTCATCCTGGGGACGGTTAAGAATGGCGTATTTTTGAATGTGCTTGATGCAAATCTAGCTGTGAAGTGTACAACTGGGGCACAACTGCTGCCACTGAAGGGGTGGGTGTGTGTGGGGCCCAATTTTTGGAAAAAAGGGAGACTCCGCTTGAAGTAACCCTTGCTTACATTGTTTTTAAAAGGAGCGAAGATGAACAAGTCATGGTTCAGCAAAGACTTTGCTACCTACCCCGGTGTCATCCTGGGGACGGTTAAGAATGGCGTATTTTTGAATGTGCTTGATGCAAATCTAGCTGTGAAGTGTACAACTGGGACACAACTGCTGCCACTGAAGGGGTGGGTGTGTGTGGGGCCCAATTTTTGGAAAAAAGGGAGACTCCGCTTGGAGTAACCCTTGTTTACATTGTTTTTAAAGGAAGCCAAGATGAACAGAGCTGGGATCAGGAAAGACTTTGCTACCTACCCTGGTGTCATCCTGGGGACGGTTAATTATGGCGTATTTTTGAATGTGCTTGATGCAAATCAAAACATCATGTTTGCAACTAGGGCACAAGTGCTGCCACTGATGGGGTGTCTGTGTGGCCCAATTTTTTGAAAAAAGGGAGACTCAGCTTGGAGTAACCCTTGCTTGCTGTGTTTTTTAAAAATGATCCAAGATGAACAGAGCTGGGGTCAGGAAAGACTTTGCTACCTACCCCGGTGTCATCCTGGGGACGGATAAGAATGGCGTATTTTTGAATGTGCTTGATGCAAATCTAGCTGTGAAGTGTACAACTAGGGCACAAGTGCTGCCACTGAATGGGTGGCTGCGTGTGAGGCACAATTTTTGGAAAAAAAGGGAGACTCCGCTTGGAGTAACCCTTGCTTGCTGTGTTTTTTAAAAATGATCCAAGATGAACAGAGCTGGGGTCAGGAAAGACTTTGCTACCTACCCCGGTGTCATCCTGGGGACGGATAAGAATGGCGTATTTTTGAATGTGCTTGATGCAAATCTAGCTGTGAAGTGTACAACTAGGGCACAAGTGCTGCCACTGAATGGGTGGGTGTGTGTGGGGCACAATTTTTGGAAAAAAAGGGAGACTCCGCTTGGAGTAACCCTTGCTTGCTGTGTTTTTTAAAAATGATCCAAGATGAACAGAGCTGGGGTCAGGAAAGACTTTGCTACCTACCCCGGTGTCATCCTGGGGACGGTTAAGAATGGCGTATTTTTGAATGTGCTTGATGCAAATCTAGCTGTGAAGTGTACAACTGGGGCACAACTGCTGCCACTGAATGGGTGGGTGTGTGTGGGGCCCAATTTTTGGAAAAAAAGGGAGACTACGCTTGGAGTCACCTTGCAGTGTTTTACATGATTTTAGAAGGGCGTGCCATGCCTATATCTGTGTGTCCTCCTCTTTTTCCTTGTCCAGCTGTTTTGTTTTCGCATGAGTATATGTCCTTGTCACTTTCCCATGTGTTTGTGTTGTGTTGTGAGTTGTTTGTCACCTTTTGGACACCTTTGAGGGTGTTTTCTAGGTGTTTTTATGTGTTTGTGATTGCCTGCCATTGTTTCCTATGCAGTTCGAGTTCTGTTCGTCGAACGTTCGACGAGCCGAACTCGAACGGGACCTCCGTTCGGCGAACCGACCTCGAGCCGAACTGGGACCGGTTCGCTCATCTCTAGTAAAGACAGAAGCAATGCAAATATCTGTACTCACCATATCTATTTTTCCTTCCAGGGGTACATTGAGACCATCCATTCCTAGGGTAGACTATCTCTGCCACAGCCATCCATGCTCGTTCCACCATTAACCTGTCATGGTAGCCATCAACACGTGTGTCCCACAGCTCAGGATGCCTCTCCACTTCTCCAATCAGCCTCTCTGTATCGATTCTGGGCGCCATGCTCAGTACCTGTGGTGTTCTCTGTGCTCAAAGTTCCCCTGCAGTGAGAGGACAGGTGCCCAGCTGCTGTCTGGAGTGCAAATGAGACAGGAAATGTATGTTTGGCACCAGAATTAATGGCCTACAATTGACCTGATAGATTGGAAACAAGTGTTTCAGATTTTGTGATGAAAAACGGACACGGACGATATGTGCTGAACACGGACATACTCCATGTGCGGTCCGTGCAGGTACGGACCCACAGACTAAAGCGGGTCTGTGCCTGCGTGTTGCCGGCCAAAAACGGACATGTCGTCCGTGTAGAAAAGCGCACACACGTACTTACCACACGGACACACGTTCCGTGTGATTTTACGTGTGTGTGCCATCTACCATTGAATAACATGGGTTTCCGTGTGTACGTGTCTCCGGTATGTGCAAATACGTACTGCACACGTACAAAAAAAACGGATGTGTGTTGCGGGTCACAGGAAAAGTGGAATAATCTGCTATTAAAAATGTGTATATAAGTAAAAATTATATCACTAAAACATCTACTAATTCCTAAAAAAAATGCTCTATTAGTGGGAAAATAAAAACATTCTAGATCTCAGAAAATGATGGAGAAATTACATATTTTTTTTAAAAGCTGTATTAGGTGTGCAAAATTATCAAAGCATAATTAAGATGTATAAATCTGGTATCGCTGTTACATCGCTGACCTGAAAAATAAAGCTTCTGAACCTACCTAAGGCCTCTTTCACACGTCCCTGAAAATCACGCACGTTTTTCACGGATGTGTCAAAGGTGCGTATTGCCCTCCGTGAGCCGTGTTTATGGCATGCGTGTGTTCTCCGTGTGTTATCCGTGATAACACACGGAGAACGGGAACTTTCTGCTCACTTGGCGTTGCTGTCCATGGTGCTGATCTTCAGTCTCCGTTCCTGCCGACTCCCCGCTGCTGCTGCTTCCGGCCCGCAGTGAAGTGAATATGCCATGAGCATAATGAGCGGCTGTTGGAGGCAAGTGACAGCAACGGCAGAGACAGCAGGGCTGGAGAAGGTGAGTAAAGTTTTGTTATTTTTTTTCTCAGACACATGTGTTTTCTCCGGTGTGTGTCACACGGAATACCTCCGTGTGGTCCGTTTGCATTCCGTGTGATACCCGTGATGCCAGAGAAAAAGGGACATGTCTACGTGTGGAGCATACTGGCACAAGTATGCCCCAGACGGACACATGGTCCATGGCAAAACACACATGTGAGTGCAGACCCATTGATTTTAATGGGTCTATGTGTGCCCGTGTCTCCGGTATGTGAGGAAACGGACCAAACACGTACCGGAGACACGGACGTGTGAAAGAGGCCTAAACAGAAGACCACCCCAAAAATTAAATATGAGCAAGAAATAAAAAATAACAATAAAAAAAAAACAATTGGACATGATTAAAATCAATTAAAACCAAAAAGGAATTGTGGTCTCTGCAAAAATATATGATTTGAATTAAAAAAATGTAATAATTTAATATAATTACAGGGAGCAGGAGGCAGTATTATCATAGAAAAATATGTATTTGCACAGGGAAGTAAAGTACAAGTGAATCAATACATAAATCATAGATATGGAAGAAACACAGTTACAAATCCGGTGTGCGTTTCGCAGTCAGCTTTCTCAAGGGGTTGAGAAATTAAATAGCTGGGTATAAATTGATAGGTGGAGGAACCCATAATAGGGCAACATGTATGACTGAAGAATTAATCAGCGGCAGCCCATACCTGATTGTATAAAGAGGTACCGTGCTTCCCAGAGAATAAGACAGGGTCTTATACTATTTTTTTTATCTGAAAGATGTGCTAGGGCTTATTTTTAAGGGATGTCTTATATTTTTCCATGAACAACATTCCACATGTATTCTTGAACAAAAAATATCTACATTTATTCAAATATACTGTATAATGTCAAAATCATATAACCCTTTAAAATACAAATTTATTAGTTTCTGATTAAAAATATCCACAAACCATGTGCAATTATAGAAGAAAAGAAAGGGAGGAGGGTAAAGTTCTCACCCTATCCGATATACCTCCCTCCTGTCCACTACCTACCGCAGGGGTTGGCACCCTGATGCTTACGGAAATGGCACCCCCACTCAACAGTGGCTGTCCCTATGGATTCCCTAGTAGGCCCTCAAAGCAGTCATGAAAAATAGGGCAAGGGATAAAAGGGTAGGGCACATTCAAACTAGTGGAAAGGAAAATTAGGACAAGCACACGTAACCACCGGACTCAGACTAACCTCAAATGGCCCTGACACACCCTGGAATGATTAAAGACCAGGGGTATCAAAAGTGACTAGGTGCATAAAGCTAATGCTTAGATGGCAACTTAATACGCATATTTGATAAAGTGCACACAGTCATCAAATTAAAGTGCATAATGCAGGGCCCCCTCCTTATTCAGACATCATGCTATCCTGATAACGATTGGCATGTTATATATCAAGCCTCCTGATGATCCACTGCTGGAGAAACGCATTGAGGCATTTCTGGGGCATCTCTAGGACGCACATGTGACTCCTTGCACGATAAGTATTTGACTACCTCCTCTTCATTAATTTGTTTGCCCCTACTCGGTTGCACTTTATTATGCATTTGCACTTTGATATGCATTGACACTTTATCATAAGTCTGGTTTTCTGAAGCGTGTGAGCTGTTTGACCCATTGCACTTTATTTGCTCTGGAAGCCAGGCTTTGAATATGCTTTTTGCACATTATATTGCATTATGCACTTTAATTTGATGACTGATTTGATGTTTTTCTGCCTGTTGTCCTGAAGAAGGGAGCTGCGACTCCTGAAACGCGTATGTGGCGCCCTAGAACCTGGTCGCCACAACGGCATTGCCCTCCTGAGGGTTAATGCTGAGCCTGGAGGTAATGGGGAAATCTACTGGCCAGTAAGTTAACATCCACCGCAGTTTCTCCCTCAGGCCAGTAGGGGGAGCTCTGAACCTGAAGTTTCAGGGAGCTTCCTTAAGCCTGACCTGGGGGAGGAGTTAGTTAGTCTGTAGGGAGCAGCAGAAGTGAACAGACACAGAGTGAGCTGTCCTGTGAATCTGGGGCCTAGAGCTGGAGCAGTTTGGCCCAGAGAAGCAGGAGTAGCTGAGAGGCAGCAGAGAGACTCGGACATCGGAGTCTGTGGTTGCCAGGGTATAAAATCCGTCCCTGGTAGCCGAATCCGAAGGGCAGGAGAGCTGCAAGCCCCTGGCCCAGACACATCCAAGGTACAGCTGCAGCATCAGGGCCCGGTGTGGACCCCAGCGGAGAAGCACCAGAGAGTGGGCCTGCGCAGCCACCTACAGAGGGAAGGGACGTGCCATTGGTCCCAGCAGCGAAGAGGGCCATTGCTGGATTCAGAGAAGCAGGGTCCTATCATCACCAGGAAAGGTACAGGAGTAGGCCTCATACTCAGCTGGCCAGAAAGATCACCCCAAGTACTTCCAGGCCGACCGGATCCCCATCACCACCTGTAACGGTCTCCCAGGACTGGACTGTTCCCAGAGTAAAAGAGGAAAAGGTAAAGAGACTGTTGTTTGTGCCTGGTTCTTTCCTCGCCTGTCGGCCCTGCACCGTGTTAGTCACACAGCACCATAGACTTTTACAAGCACCAACTGTGCCCCGGGCATTGCTCCACCTGTGGGGAGCAGTACTACCATAGCTGCTATATCATCATCCCGGAGGCCTCACACAGCAGCGGCGGCTTAATAGCCGCATGCCACAGGTGGCGTCACGAACACAACCATTAACAAGCAAGCCACATATTCAACTGACACCCACCAGGGCCACGGAGCCGGGCCCAGCCACCACTGACTACCACCGGACTAGTCCGGCCCGGCACCGGGTGTCCCATAGCCCTGGGGTGGGCGAGTCAATTTTTGGCGTCACGAACAGGATTTTGTGCCCGGTCCCACCGGGTACTGTGCGCCTGCCGGAATTGTGCTTAAAAGACTGTGTACTGGCTGCAGACCACCGCCGCCATTAGCCTCGCCGAGCGCAGGAAGAAGGGGAGCGTGCCTGACAAAGAGCGCGAAGGGAGCGCGCCATCAGAGCAGAGCGCTGTTAACCCCGCGCGACCCGGAAGAAAATTTGAAAAGTGAACGGAGCCTGGTAAGGTTCACTAAGGGGGAGGAAGATGTCCGACTCAGAGGGAGGGCAGGTGGCTGCCATAGCCCGAGACGCCGCAGCACCAGCAGAAGCAATCCCAGTCGCCGTCGCCCCGGCCCCCACTGTAGCGCCGGTAATGCCGATCACCATGCCATACATACCGGGAGCAGAATGGCTGCCGCAATACTTCGGGGAGTCCCATACCTTGAGTGACTTCAGAGAAAGCCTGCACAGCTTATTCCGGGTGTATCCGCTGACTGAGAGCCAGAAGGTGGGCATATTAATGGGACAGCTAGCCGGCGCAGCCCAGCGTGAAGCGAAGTCATGGCCTGATACAGATAAAGGGACAGCAGCCCAGATACTGGCCAAGCTAAAGAGTACGTTTGACACTCGCACCGCAGCAGAGATAAAGATGAGATTCTTTGGGTGCAAGCAGCGGGCCACAGACAGCATAAGGGACTATGCCCTAAACCTGCAAGAGGCCCTGAAAGCAGTTAAACAGGTGGACCCAGAGGGTGTACGTGAAGAAGACAAACTCCTAACTGAGCAGTTCATAGAGGGGCTCCTGTCAGATGCCCACAGGACCCAGCTGCGTATCCTGGTCCTGCAGAACCCTGCTCTGGACTTTGCCAAGTTTAAGGACCAGGCCATCAGGGTACTGAGAGAATCTACGCCGAATGACCCAGTACCCCTCCGGCCTCCTGCTATCACGTACCCCGGGGTGATGCCTGCAACACGAGCCACTGCAGGGGCTGAGGCGCAGTCCCTGGATAAGGATCCCACTGCGGAGCTCAGACAACAGGTCCAGGAGCTGACCAAGACTGTGGCTGCCCTTGCCAAGACCGTGCAGTCTCTACAAATGACCCCCTCGCCTGCGAAAATCGAGTTGGCCTCCAGCCCAGAGGACGTCCCATGGATGCGACAGAGAAGGATTCCGCCGACCCGAGGCAGAGACACAGACCGGTACGATTCAACAGGACAACCGATCTGCCGCAACTGCAACCAGGCGGGCCACATTGCACGACGCTGTCCTTTAAATGGGCCGAGCCTGGGGCCAGGAGCCGACCCCCAGGTGTAAGGAAGCCCGGCTCAACCCCCAGCCGCAGCAAGTATGTGGGAGGACGACCGGTCCTTCCTATTGTGCTGGATGGGATCCCTTTGAATGCCCTCCTGGATACGGGGTCCCAGGTAACAACCATCCCCCACAAACTGTACAAAAGATATTGGGCCGATTCAGACATTGACCATGGCCCAGATGATGATTTAACAATTGTGGCCAGTAATGGTCAGCCCTTACCTCAGATTGGGTACAAAGAAGTAACCATTAAAGTGGGGCGGGTGGAATTGCCATGTCAGGGGATGATAATTGTAGATATTGATCGCAAAGAATCTGACCCACTGCTAACTCTTGGTACAAATGTGATAGAAAATTGTATTGCCGAAGTGATAATTTTGTTACAACAGGCGTCTGAAACTGCCAGCTCCGGGCAGCAGCGTGTCCTACAGAGGGAGATCAGAGCCCTGATGAGGAGGCAGCAGGTAGAGCTGGCCGGAGGAGAAATTGGCAGTGTGAGGGTAAGTGACCCCCTCCCCATTGTAATACCCCCAAGAAGTGAAATGTTGATATGGTGTCGGGCAGCAATAGGCCTCAAGGGTCAGGATTACCATGCCTTGGTAGAACCAATGTATTCAGACAGTAGGCCTGGAGTCCTGATAGCCAGAGGGGTAGCGGACGTCCGCAAGGGGAGAGTGCCCGTCCGTGTCCTGAATTGTGGGGAGGAGGAGGCCAAATTGCCCCGGTATGCCACTGTGGCAAAATTGTACACTGTCAGCAACAATACCATTAAAGCAGTGGAACCCTTGATCCCGTCCGACCAGGCGGAAGACAATGGCTCCAAGGGGCAGCCGGAAGACTGGTGCCAAAAATTACATGTGGGCACCGACTCCACCCCCTCACACCAAAAGCATGGGGTTTACCGGGTGGTACAGGAGTACGAGCGGGTCTTCAGCAAACACCCCCTAGATTTTGGGCAGGTGAAAGGGGTTCAACATCAAATCCCCACGGGTGATCATCATCCCATTAAAGAAAGATACCGCCCTGTACCCCCCGCACAGTATCAGTGTGCCAAGGAAATGTTACGGGAAATGAAGGAGGCTGGGGTTATCAGAGATAGTTGTAGCCCCTGGGCAGCTCCACTAGTGCTCGTAAAGAAAAAAGATGGTACAATGAGAATGTGTGTAGATTACAGGCAAATTAACCGCATTACACATAAAGATGCCTATCCACTACCCAGAATAGAGGAGTCACTAACAGCCTTAAAGTCAGCTAACTATTTCTCCACCTTGGATCTCACCAGTGGGTATTGGCAGGTTCCCGTGGCAGAGGCGGACAAGGAGAAGACTGCATTCACGACACCAATGGGTCTCTGTGAGTTCAATTGTATGCCATTCGGGCTCTGCAACGCCCCAGGGACATTCCAAAGGTTGATGGAGTGCTGCTTGGGCCACCACAACTTCGAAACCGTGCTGCTGTACCTGGATGACGTAATAGTCTACTCCAAGACTTATGAGGACCACCTGAAGCACTTAGCAGAAGTGTTTGAGTCCTTGTCGAAATATGGCCTGAAGATCAAGCCGTCCAAATGTCACCTCTTGAAGCCAAAGGTACAGTACCTGGGTCATGTGGTCAGCGCAGAAGGCGTGGCACCTGATCCGGAGAAAGTCACGGTAATCAAGGACTGGCCAAGACCCACCACGGTGAAGGAGGTGCGGCAGTTCCTTGGACTGGTGGGCTACTACCGAAGGTTCATTGATGGGTTCACCAAGATAGCAGCGCCCCTTCAAGATCTCCTGGTGGGCCAGCCGAAGCAGGCTAAGAAGCAGAGCCCTCCATTTGAATGGAGCAGCCAACTGGAAACATCCTTTGTCCGGCTGAAAGGGGCTCTCACGGGAGAAGAAATTCTGGCCTACCCTGACTACAGCCAACCGTTTATACTGTACACAGACGCCAGCAACGTGGGACTGGGAGCAGTTCTGTCCCAGGTACAGGGAGGCAGAGAGAGGGTAATAGCGTACGCCAGTAGGAAGCTTCGGCCCACGGAAAGGAATCCAGAAAACTACAGTTCCTTCAAGCTGCAGTTCCTCGCTATTGTGTGGGCAGTGACTGAACGCTTCAAGCACTATCTGGCATCGGCCAAGTTTACCATCTTCACGGACAACAATCCGTTGACACACCTGGCAACAGCCAAGTTAGGTGCGATGGAACAGCGATGGATGGCCCGGCTGTCTAACTTTGACTTTACCATCAAGTATCGGGCTGGCAAGAAGAATAACAATGCTGATGCGCTGTCCAGAATGCCTCACTTACCCGAGTCTGGAGAAGACCTGGATGAACTCGAAGAGATAGAGTTACCGGCTTTCCATCACCAGGGTGTTTCACAGTGTGAGCATGCTGTGGGAGTGAAGCGCTTAAACCAGCACGAGGTCTCGGTCAATCCATTACTCCACCATAATTGGGAAGAAACACAGAATGGTGACCCGGCCGTGCGATTGGTCAAAGAGAAGCTAGCGCAAGCTGAGACCCATCTTGGCCCAGACGCTCCAGAGGAAGCCCAGCAGCTGTGGAAGGAGAGGGGACGACTGTTCACCTACCAGGGCAAGCTCTGCAAGAGATATGTCAACTATCGAACAAATGAACTTGTCTGGCAGATAGTGGTTCCGCAGAGGGATGCTCCAATGGTCCTAGCAGCGTATCATGATAACGCAGGGCACTTCGGGTGGAAGAAGTTGGAGGCCTTACTCCGTGATCGGTTCTACTGGGTGCACATGAGAAAGATGATCGAGAAATGGTGCCGAGACTGTGGCCCGTGTAACTTGAGGCGGAAGGATGATGCCAGCCAAAGGTCTCCCCTACAGCCAATTGTCACGAAGCAGCCCCTGGAGTTGGTGGCCCTGGACCACGTGAAGTTAACACCAAGCCGGTCAGGCTATGTGTACGCCCTCACCATTGTGGACCATTACTCTCGTTTCCTGGTAGTAGTGCCTGTGAAGGACCAGACAGCCAGGACGGCAGCTAGAGCGTTCCAGGCATCCTTTTGTCGACCGCACGGCTATCCGGAAAGGGTACTGACGGATCAGGGTCCTGCATTCGAGGCTGAAGTGTTCCAAGAGTTCTGTAACATGTACGGTTGTAAGAAAATTCGAACCACACCGTACCACCCCCAGACCAATGGACTGTGCGAGAAAATGAACCATGTGGTTATTGATATGCTGAAGACCCTACCGCTGGAAGAGAGGAACCAATGGCCAGAAAAGTTGCCAGATCTGGTAGACTTGTACAACCACATCCCAGTGAATTCGACCAACTGCAGCCCCGCTTACCTGATGCGAGCCAGACCAGGCAAGTTGCCTGTAGACTTTGAGATGGGGACTGTGTCGCCTGAGGCGGTTCAAGAAATAGAGGATTGGGATGCAGAACGGCAGCAGCGGTACCGTAAGGTCCAGGAGTGCGTGGAAAGGAGCCTGTCTCAAGCAAGAACGAGACAAGAACAGCATTACAATCAAACAGCCCCAGCAACTCCCTTAGCACCTGGAGAACAAGTCCTCAAGAAGAAGCGGAAGACGCATAAGTTGGATGATCAGTGGGAAAACGAGCCCTACACCATTATCCCCTCCAACTTTGACAATAGTAAGGTATGCCTCATAAGCAAAGATGAAGGCAAGACCTGTCAAGCAATTTCCCGAGACCGCCTGAAAGCGTGCCCTGAACGGTGCCGAATCCAAAGAGAAATGGAAGGAGTACAAGGAAGTCCCCAAAGTCAAGAGAAAGAAGGGGAGATGATTCAAACCATCCTTGGGAAGTTCCCCAAAACTTGGACCCGAATCAACAATGCCATAGTGGTACCAGTTTTGGCGTTTCCGCAGTTGGTCGAGCCAGAAACAGAAAAGGTTCCGGATCCACCTAAAGAATCGTCCGCTCCAGCACGAGATGACACGCCAGCAGTGGAACAGGAGGATCAACCCCCTGTCAGTGGTGAACCTGTCATACCCTTGGCGACTCCTAGACCACAAAGGCAACCATCACGCTTACCTATTGGGGTTAGGCCCACCTGTAGTGCTGAGATAGAAGACGCACCACGTAGTCAGGGGCAAACACCAGAGCTACGTAGGTCCCAGCGCAGCACTCGGGGACAACCCCCTCTAAGGTATAGGGAGTCTACTGTATAAAGTAAAGAGTACTTATTAGAGTGTAAATAGTTATGCAAAATGTCTGTCATGTTGTGTACAAAATGTTTTCTTTTTCTTTGATTGCGAAAATGGACAATTGGGCCACTGGACTATGGGTGGCCAACACCTAAATTGTTCATAGTTAGCACCAGTGTGCTCAAACACCCCTGAAGAAAAACCCGTCCGGCGTGCATAGAGTGGGGTCATCAATGCTCTGACGCACGCCCAGAGCCTACGTTGGGGGTTTGATCGCGGCGGGTCCCCCATGGAGCAGTGTAATGGACACCCGGCAGGGAGCCACACTGGACTCTTATAGAAATGTTTAAGATTGTAACGTTAAAGAGAATGTGCCTCCCATATTGGGATGAAATGTATGACATGTTATGTTTTGTTTCTACAGTCCGGGAGTACTGAATTTAACTAAGGGGGAGTGTGGCGCCCTAGAACCTGGTCGCCACAACGGCATTGCCCTCCTGAGGGTTAATGCTGAGCCTGGAGGTAATGGGGAAATCTACTGGCCAGTAAGTTAACATCCACCGCAGTTTCTCCCTCAGGCCAGTAGGGGGAGCTCTGAACCTGAAGTTTCAGGGAGCTTCCTTAAGCCTGACCTGGGGGAGGAGTTAGTTAGTCTGTAGGGAGCAGCAGAAGTGAACAGACACAGAGTGAGCTGTCCTGTGAATCTGGGGCCTAGAGCTGGAGCAGTTTGGCCCAGAGAAGCAGGAGTAGCTGAGAGGCAGCAGAGAGACTCGGACATCGGAGTCTGTGGTTGCCAGGGTATAAAATCCGTCCCTGGTAGCCGAATCCGAAGGGCAGGAGAGCTGCAAGCCCCTGGCCCAGACACATCCAAGGTACAGCTGCAGCATCAGGGCCCGGTGTGGACCCCAGCGGAGAAGCACCAGAGAGTGGGCCTGCGCAGCCACCTACAGAGGGAAGGGACGTGCCATTGGTCCCAGCAGCGAAGAGGGCCATTGCTGGATTCAGAGAAGCAGGGTCCTATCATCACCAGGAAAGGTACAGGAGTAGGCCTCATACTCAGCTGCCCAGAAAGATCACCCCAAGTACTTCCAGGCCGACCGGATCCCCATCACCACCTGTAACGGTCTCCCAGGACTGGACTGTTCCCAGAGTAAAAGAGGAAAAGGTAAAGAGACTGTTGTTTGTGCCTGGTTCTTTCCTCGCCTGTCGGCCCTGCACCGTGTTAGTCACACAGCACCATAGACTTTTACAAGCACCAACTGTGCCCCGGGCATTGCTCCACCTGTGGGGAGCAGTACTACCATAGCTGCTATATCATCATCCCGGAGGCCTCACACAGCAGCGGCGGCTTAATAGTCGCATGCCACAGGTGGCGTCACGAACACAACCATTAACAAGCAAGCCACATATTCAACTGACACCCACCAGGGCCACGGAGCCGGGCCCAGCCACCACTGACTACCACCGGACTAGTCCGGCCCGGCACCGGGTGTCCCATAGCCCTGGGGTGGGCGAGTCACGTAGACCTGTGCATGATGTTAAAAGAAGCATTAATCTCTTCATTGGATCCCTTGAGTCCTTGGCGCGGATTTTAGACCCTTCCTCTATTATTCTCTGTTATCAAGTTTACCTTCTAAAATAATTGCACTTTACGAGGCCCCAAACAATTAGAGTTGGCAAATGGGTTCTCACATACAAATCTGAATCATTGTCAAGTCCACCTGCGTTCTACAGTGGTTGGATGCCCCTGGTGACTGGAAGCAGTATCACTTGCATGGAGTGATACTGGTACCTGATTTATTTGTGAGAGCTGCAGTGCAATGTTAGGGACCTGACAGTAATGCAGTTCTCTGTGTGAGAGCCCAACCACCATCTGCATTTTCTAGTTATAATTGTTTGTGGTCTGGTGAGTGCGATTTTTTTCTTTTGGGGGAGGGGGGCATTTCTGCTTTCATTTGGTGATGTCTACTTTTTTTGATGAAGAGTCCCACTATTTTTTTAGGTACTTGGACACTTACTTATGAAACCGCAACGAGGACTTATTTTGGAGTATTGCTTATATTTTAAACATACACCAAAAAGCCCCCCAAAATCCTACTAGGGCTTGTTTTTCTTGGCAGCTCTTTTTGGGGAAACAGGGTAATACCGTCTATTTTCGGTGAGGAAGTATGCCAATACAGGTGCTGTTCCCCACATCACAAAGGCACCACAATCTACATATTAAGGGTATATATGGACCATGTGCACTCCACCAGTATTCATATTAAGTAACTGCCGTCGTGCCAATAGTAACCATCATAATGGAGCCACAGTCTGGGTATGGGTGGCGCATGTGTCAACCACATACGCTACATCAGAAGCCATATAATATAAGGTCAATTACACTAATAGGGAAAATGACCAAAACTTAAATAAAATATATTGTAATAAAGCATGGAATATCATACTAAATGAAGACATGGAGTGATGGGGGAGAAAATGGTAAGACATTCATGTAAAGTAGTAACAAAACTAAATATGAGAATGTGTGTACAATAATATATGTGTTGATGAAAATGTGTGTAGAGGAGAAAAGTAATAAATGAAAAACATTACTACATAAAAAATGTGTTTGCTTGAGCAAATATAATGTGAGTGTGCACAAGCATGTTCATATGCATATAAGAAGAAAGTAAAATGTGATCAATATGGTGTTTTTGAGGGGCACTGCAGCCAGAAACTTGAGATGCTGCCCCCTGACTGCTGGCCCCTCTGCATGTTAAAAAAGAGGTCTCCCCCTAGAAAGACACTGACCTGCCGCCCCCGCCTCCTGTGGTGTGACTGGCCTAAGCCCCGCCTCCTGGATACATATCACTGTGCTGCCCTGCTTCCGGCCTCTCTGCTGCAGGACCCGGACCTGTTTCCCACCCTCCCTCCCTTTTGTTTTCCAAGTTGATTGAGTTTTTCTGTGTTTAAGTCGCAGCAGCGGAAGGGGTAGAAAAAGTGGTGGTGAAATACCCGCGCCGGACGGCCGGAAGGCGGTACATTTACCTGAACCCCGTGATGTTGGCAAGTTAATGCCTGGTTAAAAGCTGCGACCAAATTTTAAGCCAAAAGATGAGAGTGGTTTTTTCTCCATGCCTCTCTCCAAAATGGAAAATTCAAATAAAAGTATTTTAATTTATAAGAGAACGGTGTCGTGTCTTTCTAGGGGGGAAAAAATGGTGGTGGTTGGGTCCTGGCAGTCTGGAAGAATCAAAACTCCTGTATACGTGCGAATATGCATGCATACAAATATACACAAACAAGTGCACAAAGTACACACAGTATATGCACATCACAGAATATAATACATATGTGAATCCATAATCCTGCCTACAACTATGTTCTCGTAACTAACACCACCATTGTTATCCAGGGAGTCCCCAACTTATGAACATCCCAGTACGACTCTACAACAGCGCTGGGTTCCTGGATTCAAATTCTACCAAGGACAACATCTGCAAGGAATTTGAATGTCCTCCCCGAGTTTGCATGGGTTTCCTGCGGGTATTTCAGTTTACTCCAAAGACATACTAATTGGGAATTTAGATTGTGAGCCCCAATGAGTACACTGTTTCTGAAGTATGTAAAGTGCTGTGGAAAGTGCTATATAAGTGAATAAGTATGTCAGATGTGCAAAAAACAAACCTAAGAAACACACCTCACCGCCACTGACTTCTCCTGTCCTATCCTATTCTTTCCGCTATCGCAAACCATATCTCTAGCTTTTTCACTATAGGCCAGGCTGCCGGTCAGCTACAGGCCACAGCGATAAGTTCGCATTGTCATCCTAACCTTATTTGACGTGCAGTAACCTTTGGCATGGACAAGGAGAGATGTTCTGGCCAATATAGAGGAGGCCAAAAAAGTGGTGCATCCGATGACGGAAAGAAGAGGACAAGACGATAACTGTTCTACGGCCCTCTTCTTTCCCCCATGAGGTGCCGTATCTCTTAAGACATTCGATAGTGACCTGCAAGGCCTGGATATCCTGTAGGGAAGAGGCTATAAGATGCAGTATGGCCAACAATTGAAAGAAGAAAACCATATGGCGGGCAGTGGGCTGTAGGGTGTGCAGAGTGGTCGGCAGTGGGGCAAAACATTTTTTTTCCTCCGTCCAGTTAATGTGCATACATATCTGGGCCATAACAGTTACATAATATATTTAATTCCTAACCTGGGAACTACCTGAATTTTAATAGATACAGCAGGTAACAGAAGTATTGAACATGGCACCAATTTTCTAAGTAAATATTTTTTTAAATTTGCAATTGACATGAATTTCTCACCAGATGTTGGTAACAACCCATCCAATCCACACAGGCAAAGAAATCAAACTATAGATGTCCGTAAATTTAGTGATGTGTAATAATGAGAAATGACACAGAGAAAAAGTATTGAACACGCTTACTGAAATTTAATTCATACTTTGTACAAGAGCCTTTGTTGGTGATGACAGGTTTAAGACACCTCCTGTATGGAGAAACTGGTGGCATGCATAGCTCAGGTGGGATTTTAGCCCAGCCTTCCATCCAAACACTTTTCAAGTGCTTAAGGTCCTGTGGGCTCCTTCTATGAACTCTGAGCTTTGGTTCCTTCCATACATTTTCTATTGGATTCAGGTTAGGTCAGGTGATTGGCTTTATTTTCTGCCTCTGAAACCAATTTAATTGGCTATGTGTGTGGGATAATCGTCTTCCTGAAATACCCACCCTTGTTTTCCCCTTCCTCATCTTGCTAGATTGCAGCAGATTTTTATCTAGAATGTATCGGTACATTTGTCTTTTCATCCTTCCTTAATCATATCAAGTTTGCCAGTGCTGTATGCTGAAAAACAGCCCACACCGTGATGTTCCCCCTTCCAAACTTCACTGTTGTTGGCATTTTTGGGGTGATTTGCCTTTTTGCCTCCAAACATAGTGTGATTATGGCATCCAAAGAATTCAATTTTGTTCTCACCTGACTAGACTATATTATCCCAGTATTTCACAGGCTTGTCTAAATGTTGTTGAGCAAACTATAAATGTGTCTGTGTAGCGCCCCTGACTATATCAGGGTGCTACAGGGAACTGCATCCTTTCCCCAGGGTGCAGTGCCTATCCCCCATATTTTCCAGATTCCTAAGAAATCGGTGTCACTCACATCAGCACCACCAATCCCAATCAAAATCCCACACCATGACCTGTCAGACACACCAGTTGGTCGGTCTAGCTGGAATAGGGCCACCCACCTATTTGAGTGTTAGGACTGCCCCAACAGAGATTTGCCGTGAAGTGGCGGGGTGGCTCAAGAAATTGCAATTTTTTGCCAAAAATCTCATATTTATAATAAGTACAGTTGGAATTTTTTAGTGCTGTAGTGTACATTTAGTGCTAGCTTTTTTGTTTTTTCTTCATTGAATTGGTCGGTGGCTGACCCCCACCTTGCTATGCACCCAAATTTGGGATGTATTCCACCTGTCTAGATTTTGGCAATTGGTGACTGTTCACATTCAGTCATCAGGCCCTGTCCACAGGCTATTTACTTTGTGCAACATTTGCTTGGACCTGTCCCGCCCACAGCCATGATTCAGTCATGGGTACGGGATTGAAATAGACCAGGTGAGTGCTGCTAAGAGCAGTTTTACTATTTCATATGTGAGGCTGTTTGGCACATTTTATAAAAATATTTTAGTGTTAGGACTGCCCCAACAGAGATTTGCCGTGAAGTGGCGGGGTGGCTCAAGAAATTGCAATTTTTTGCCAAAAATCTCATATTTATAAGTACAGTTGGAATTTTTTAGTGCTGTAGTGCACATTTACTGCTAGCTTTTTTGTTTTTTCTTTATAAATGTGCCTGTGTAGCGCCCCTGACTATATCAGGATGTTACAGGGAACTGCATCCTTTCCCCAGGGTGCAATGCCTATCCCCCATGTTTTCCAGATTTCTAAAAAATCGGTGTCACTCCCATCAGCACCATAAATCCCAATCAAAATCCCACACCATGACCTGTCAGACACAACAGTTGGTTGGTCTAGCTGGAAAAGGGCCACCCACCTAGGGGTCAGGCAGACTGGTGGTAGGGACCAAGACAGGGAAGTAACAGCTCTCAAAGTGAGAGGAGCTGGAGTGTTAGCTCCCAGGGAGCTAGAGGGAGACGACAGGTTGGGTCACAGACGGTGGTCCAGGATCAAAGGAGTCGGGGACCGGTTGCAGGGAAGTTGGACAAGGGTGTGACGGACAAAGTCTTGGAGGACTGTCAGCACCACAAAAGCCCAACAGAACGGACTGGAACCGAGCACAACGGGGTACAGGACTCTAGGTCAGGAGCCAATTCAACATCCTGACAATTAACCTTAGAGGGAAAGGATCTTCACGAACTTCCCTGAGAGCTCAGAGATTAAGGGCATCAGCACAATGAGGGGGACAGGGTTTTCCAGTCAAAAGCAGCCCACTGAGGTCCCAAGTGCCAGCCCTCAAGAGCACAGGTACACTACACATAGTGAGTGGGGCCCCTAACAGCTTCAAGCCACGGGGCCACCAACAGACAACAAATTGTGCAGGAGGCAGGCTTCGGATCACTAAGTGACACCGGTGGGAGCGGATACCTGGATGGGCTCCCCGCAGCGGCAGCGGTACTTGGTTTACCTACAGTGTGTGTGTGTGTGTCTACTTTCTAAACCTCATCTAACACCACGACTATGGGGAGTGAGTACCCTGGTCCATGCACCCTGCTCTCCCCAAGCTACCAATCCCCAGAGTCCGGGGCCTTCCCTACCCGCGAAGGGACTGACACCTTGCTGCCTCACACTATCCACCCCGGTACTCCCTCCAGCAGCGGCAGTACTCACATTATCCCAAAGGGAGAAGAAAAAGAGTATACCCACAGAGGGATCACCAAGAGATTATAAAAATAGAAAAATCTTTATTACAATTAGGAATACATATGGAACTCCACGCTGGGAGTAAACACACAAAGGACAATTAAAAACATTTAAAACAAACACATATCCCCTATGCCAAAGCACATATGAAATTGGTACTGAATAGATCAATATTATACACCACCCCTTAAATAAGTACAACCAGCAGTGCTATGACCTACTGTAAACTGGACACAGTGATATTTATTACGGTGCTAGAAAATAATAATAATATACAATATATCCGCATCAAAAAGGCTGAAAATACCCTTAGAAACACATTGGTAAGGTCACAGATATATGAAGCACTCCCATAGCATCTATAGTACAGGCAAAAAAAAAAAGGGTGAGTCAGGCTCAGGTTTAGCGTGTAATAAAGCACACAGGGTGTAACCCTGAGCGACAGAGCCTAAACCACAAGATATTATTGATAGGACTTCTGAGAAAGGCTTGGCTATATTTTAGTGAAGTATATAAACAGGATTAGACATAACATCCATTCAACAGTTAAATAAGCCAGATGAAAAATATTAAACCAGTGCACATTGTCTGTATAGATCAATCCCTGTACAGATAATCAATTCTAGAAACTAGTGCATTCAGTTGGAGCACACAAACGGCAAATAGGGCATAAAGTAAGACTTAAACACAAAAACAGCAGCACATTGGATACGTGCTGCTGCTATGTCAGCTAGCCGAACATTGATACCAAAAACCTTTTCAGTGGCCCAGGTGTTACAGAAAAGCCCATACTCACTATCCTAATAACCAGGGAGCACAGACAAAAACCAGGATGTAGGAAGGGGGGGAAAGCTTTGGCAGAGTTACCCCACGCGTATCGCCTCCAAACAGGAGGCTTCCTCGGGGGAAGAAAAATAGACAGTGTGTAGTCCAAAGTGTGTCATATTTAAATCATGCAGCAAATTGGGTAATTACTCACCAGCTTGCAGCTTGAGAGAGTGCAGCATTATAGTATAAGGTGTTTCTGCATGGCGGCCGCCATTTTGGCCGAATCACATGATTCGGCTGAAAACCCTCCCTAAGTCTCTACAGCTCATGCGTCCACAAGATGGCGCTGTTTAACATCAAAACTCATATTGCTCTGATGTGCAAGTCCTTATAGGTGGAACATAACGGTATATAGGTAAAGTAACACATTTTGATTAAGTAGAATAACTTTACAGGGATAGGTATATCACACTCGGCGGCGCATGCGCAGTAACCGTTTATGGGAACTTAGTGCATAACTTGAGGTGTCACAGCACACTCGTACAGGAAATATCGGTAGTCACTAATATAAAACCCTAATAGTATAGAGAGCTTATTTATGCTTATTTTCTTTTATTTTACCGTCCCACTTCGGATATATAAGGTATTATAGATAACACCCAGCAATAAATACGTGTGGTTAGTACAGGAAAACACAGAAAAAAAAATAAAGATAAAAAAAATTGGTATACCCAACTTGGCGGCGCATGCGTAGTAGCAGTTTATTGGGACTTAGTGCATAACTTAAGATGTCCCAGCACACTTGCACAGGGAATACCGATGGCCACCACTCTAAACCCCTGATGGTACACAATACTTATTTATGCTTATTTATGCTTATTTATGCTTTTTTTACAGCCCCACTTCAAATGTATAGGGTATTATGAATAACACCCAGCAATATATAGATAGAATACAATTCTGTTCAACAAAGGTACAGTCCGCCAGCTTATGTGGCATATATGCAATAACAATTTTATTGGGACTAAATACATGGCTTGTCAAAGCTCCCCATACCATGTGCAGGGAACACAAGTGACAACCACTGGAATACCCCATCACATGTGAGGCTTGTCAAACAGCCTCATCAAGCCTATAAGACAGAGGATAGAGGAAGTTCTAGGGATCCATTACAGTCTGATATCACTCAAGGTGCATAGTCTAAGGGGATGGGCCCAGACAGAAGTCATCCTCCAATCCCATGAAAGATAACATTCTGGTACGGCTCCGTCAGTAGAACTCTAGAAACCTTAGGGGTACATCTTGAAATAGTGTAAATACATACGATGTTAAGGTCCCCATACAAAGGCTAGAAGAAAAAAAAAAAAAAAATTTGTCAAGTGCCCTACACACAAACACAGTATAGATGTAACCAACAAGGAATCAATTATAACGTCCAGGACAGTATCCTATTATTGAGGCTCGAGGTTTGGGCTCCGATGGCCTACAAGTTTTAATAACATTGTCCAAAAAAGGCGTATCATCCAGTACTCCCAATTCGGAATTCCAGGATCCACATTCCCGTGTGAAGTTCTTTTTGTCCTGCTGACTTCATTCAGTCAAGAGTACTGTAAGATTCATCTTCACTCTCTCCATGACCGGAAATAATGTCCTGCAGATATAGACGAGCGATAGAATGCTCCCAGGATCCTCACTTTGTTGGAGAAGCCTCAGTCGCTAAAAGGTAAGGAACAGAAATTCACAAATGGTCAGAGATCACAAGTCTTTGTAGAATCCAGTATATAACAATTCCTCATTTAACCCATGGGGGGCCAGACTCTTGAGGTTGTAAATCCATTTGGATTCCTTCTGCAACAGCTCCTTTACGGGGTTCCCTCCCCTAATGCCTGTTTTGACTGAATCAACAATCATAACTCTCGCATTGGTATAGCGACCCCCATGGTATGTTAAAAAATGTGAGGCCACCGAGGTGAGTGTCTTCCCTTTCTTCAAATCTGCAGTAGCTGTGTTTATGTTGGAGAAGTGTTGTTGAATTCTCTTTCTTACCTCTTGGCTTGTCTGGCCTACATACAGCTTTGGGCAATTGCAGATGAGTACATAGATCGCATTTCTGGAACGGCAATTAAAATAGGCACTGCTGGAAACGAGGCTATCCGAGGAACGTGGTTTCAAGTGCTCTGCAGGACTGCAAAGCCCTAACACGGGAGACCCTACTACAGCCAAAAGTTCGACGGAAAGGAGCAACAGTGAGTATGATCACTGCCTTGAATGTCTGGGCCCATCCCCTTAGACTATGCACCTTGAGTGATATCAGACTGTAATGGATCCCTAGAACTTCCTCTATCCTCTGTCTTATAGGCTTGATGAGGCTGTTTGACAAGCCTCACATGTGGTGGGGTATTCCAGTGGTTGTCACTGGTGTTCCCTGCACATGGTATGGGGAGCTTTGACAAGCCATGTATTTAGTCCCAATAAAATTGTTATTGCACATATGCCACATAAGCTGGCGGACTGTACCTTTGTTGAACAGAATTGTATTCTATCTATATATTGCTGGGTGTTATTCATAATACCCTATACATTTGAAGTGGGGCTGTAAAATAAGCATAAATAAGCATAAATAAGCATAAATAAGTATTGTGTACCATCAGGGGTTTAGAGTGGTGGCCATCGGTATTCCCTGTGCAAGTGTGCTGGGATATCTTAAGTTATGCACTAAGTCCCAATAAACTGCTACTACGCATGCGCCGCCAAGTTGGGTATACCAATTTTTTTTTTTTTTTTTTTTCTGTGTTTTCCTGTACTAACCACACGTATTTATTGCTGGGTGTTATCTACAATACCTTATATATCCGAAGTGGGACGGTAAAATAAAAGAAAATAAGCATAAATAAGCTCTCTATACTATTAGGGTTTTATATTGGTGGCTACCGATATTTCCTGTACGAGTGTGCTGTGACACCTCAAGTTATGCACTAAGTTCCCATAAACGGTTACTGCGCATGCGCCGCCGAGTGTGATATACCTATCCCTGTAAAGTTATTCTACTTAATCAAAATGTGTTACTTTACCTATATACCGTTATGTTCCACCTATAAGGACTTGCACATCAGAGCAATATGAGTTTTGATGTTAAACAGCGCCATCTTGTGGACGCATGAGCTGTAGAGACTTAGGGAGGGTTTTCAGCCGAATCATGTGATTCGGCCAAAATGGCGGCCGCCATGCAGAAACACCTTATACTATAATGTTGCACTCTCTCAAGCTGCAAGCTGGTGAGTAATTACCCAATTTGCTGCATGATTTAAATATGACACACTTTGGACTACACACTGTCTATTTTTCTTCCCCTGAGGAAGCCTCCTGTTTGGAGGCGATACGCGTGGGGTAACTCTGCCAAAGCTTTCCCCCCCTTCCTACATCCTGGTTTTTGTCTGTGCTCCCTGGTTATTAGGATAGTGAGTATGGGCTTTTCTGTAACACCTGGGCCACTGAAAAGGTTTTTGGTATCAATGTTCGGCTAGCTGACATAGCAGCAGCACGTATCCAATGTGCTGCTGTTTTTGTGTTTAAGTCTTACTTTATGCCCTATTTGCCGTTTGTGTGCTCCAACTGAATGCACTAGTTTCTAGAATTGATTATCTGTACAGGGATTGATCTATACAGACAGTGTGCACTGGTTTAATATTTTTCATCTGGCTTATTTAACTGTTGAATGGATTTTATGTCTAATCCTGTTTATATACTTCACTAAAATATAGCCAAGCCTTTCTCAGAAGTCCTATCAATAATATCTTGTGGTTTAGGCTCTGTCGCTCAGGGTTACACCCTGTGTGCTTTATTACACGCTAAACCTGAGCCTGACTCACCCTTTTTTTTTTTTTTTTTTTTTGCCTGTACTATAGATGCTATGGGAGTGCTTCATATATCTGTGACCTTACCAATGTGTTTCTAAGGGTATTTTCAGCCTTTTTGATGCGGATATATTGTATATTATTATTTTCTAGCACCGTAATAAATATCACTGTGTCCAGTTTACAGCTGGTTGTACTTATTTAAGGGGTGGTGTATAATATTGATCTATTCAGTACCAATTTCATATGTGCTTTGGCATAGGGGATATGTGTTTGTTTTAAATGCTTTTAATTGTCCTTTGTGTGTTTACTCCCAGCGTGGAGTTCCATATGTATTCCTAATTGTAATAAAGATTTTTCTATTTTTATAATCTCTTGGTGATCCCTCTGTGGGTATACTCTTTTTCTTCTCCATTTGGCATATGTATCCGTATACCCGGAGATCCCATTTAGGTGGTGCCCTTCCCCCCTTCCTCTAAATAGTACTCACATTATCGCATGTGGTGTCACGAACTCTTCCCCTGTAAATAATCCCCTTTCAAGGATCAGAGTCTCCGCTGAAATGAGACCGGATCTCTCGAGCCACGACCAACCCCGGGTCCGAGCACCCCGGTTGTCACCGGGGCGGCACACCTGTGTAGCGCCCCACAGGGCAGGTGAATTCAACCTACTCGTCGCCAGGCCATCGACTGTCATTGTCAAGGTTGGCCTAGCCCAGCTCCATTTCACTGAGCGGTACAGAAGACGGCAGAGGAGAGATGTTGCTGGTAGTGGCAAGGTGTTTGTCGTGATGCCACCTGTGGTATGCAGCCAGAGAATGGGCCACCGCTGCTGTTGCTGTCCTTTGGGGCAGATGGTAGCAGCAGCCAGGGATGGTATTGCTCTCCACAGGAAGAGCGGGCCACGTGGAGGATGAAGAGGGGAGTAGTAATGGCAGCGAGTCGCAGCAGTACTGGTAATAAAGAGTCAGAGTCTATGGCTGCAGTTCCAGGTTGTGTTACTCACTTTTGTACGATGCTGCTCACCCAGGTAATACCAGTTACTTGCTATGATGGGCTCCGTCGAACCCGAATCCCTTTAAAGATCAGTCCAGTTTGGTGTTCGGTGGGTTTCTCTTTGTAACGCCTGTCTGTAGATCCCCAGGCTTGAAGCTACGAGGGGACCCTGGGTTTCACGAGATGTACTTGTGATGCCCTGGCAAAACCAGGTAGTCACACAATAGGCCCCCGCACAACACCTTCCCTCACCCAGGTAACATACAGCCGACCTGAAACCCTAGTCACCCCCCTTTAGGGCAAGACGGACACACCAGTGGGTTGGACAAGGCGGTTAGGAAACGCCCACCTAGGGGTCTAGACAGCTCGGGGCGGGAAAACAAGCAGTTCAGTGGTAGAGTTCAAGTTGAGAGGAGTGTGGACTGGAGCTAGTTGTAACTCCAGCAGAGGAAGTTCAAGTTGGAATGGTGCCAGGGTCGGAGCCCTGGTACCTCGGCTAGGTGGCAGACAGTGGTCTCCGTCAGCAGGAGACGGGAAGACGGCTCGACATATCCGAGAAAGACCAGAGAAGGGTTGGAGCCCACAGGTACCGACACCGGAGAACCGACCGGAAACCGTGCACACAGCGCGTACTCGGACTCTGAAGCCACGACAGAAGACAGCGGCCTAGATAATTAACCGATTGAGGGCAGGATTATAGGTCCTGTCCCAACCTAAGTCCCAAAAAGTAGACAACCATCCAAAGAGAGGGATAGGGCCACCGCCAGGGCCTGTAGATCCCACGGGTCAGCGTCAGACGGGCACGGCTCTTCAGACACACACAAGCCGTGAGCGGACTCCCGTGTTCCACACTGGGAAGTCAGGACACAACAACACTAGTGCAGAGGAAAGAACGGCGACCAACAGCCCGGGTGGGGGAGCAGAGTACAACTGGCCGTGGCGGCCGGCCACCAGCACCTTGGTGTGATTCATTTAAGAGTGAGTAACCAACTATCCCCCGGTCCATCTGGGCGTGCAAGCCCCTGCCATCGCCATACCCTGCACTGAGACACTGGGTCCTGAGGCAACCATACCTACCAATGGAGGGATTAACATCCAGCTGCCATTACATCTACCCCGGGTGCTCCCCACAACCGCAGCGGTGGTGTCCCACTTCATCACACACCGTGGGTGGCATCACGAACATTCTACAAACAATCCTGTATAAATACGTCCCCCTTTCATTCGGAGTGTCCGCACGACTCCCGGGTCTGGGCGACCCCTCGAGCTGGACCGTAGGCCCCGGATCTGAGCACCGCCGGCTGCTGGCACGGGGGCGGTACATACTCTTGTCCCTATGTGCCGGTGCTGCAGTTCCGATGTAGGGTCCGGCTTGAGGCGAGGCCCCGGATCTTATATGGCACTGTGCTGTCGGTTGCTGTGTGGACCAGGAAGCCTGAAACTTTCCCTGTCCAGGCAGATTCTGGAAAACCAACATGAAGTATGATCTTCCCTAGGTTCCTGCCACTCTGTGTAGCGTCTGTTTCATGGGGAGCAGAGATCCCTCTGCCCGCAGCAACCGTTGTGATCTTCTCCTCCTTCCCACCGGAGCACCAGTGAGGCACGTCTGCTCCACTGCTCTGCTGGAGAACTCTCTAACTGTTGTCTTGGCTTCTGACTCCCCCTGCTGGCTGCACCTCCCCCCTCCCAGGTCCTAAGCTAGTGGGACTGGGGCCCCTGTTGAGGGCATCCTGTAAATGCCTCTCTGTTGGCGACCCCTTTATTACCCTACCCTAGCCAAGTTCCCAGTGGGAATAGGGCAACCTGATGTGTATTTGAATGTGTAATGTGGTGTAACCAGGACTGAACTGCACACCGTAGTATTCTTTTCAAACAACAGAACTTTACTTATTTTCTTCACAGTATTTACAGCATCTATCTTCTTAACTTTACTTTGTCTTCACAGCATTTATAGCATTTATCTTCATCTGCACTACACAGGCACTGTTCTTGGTCCCGATGGGGTTCCCTCCAGGCTCCACCTTACAATACAATTTAATGGTCTACTGCTTTCCTCGCACCTGGGCTCCATAAGACACCGCTAGGCTCCTCATTCCCCTGTCTGACGTCACGCTGCACAAACCGATTCAAATAGTCCATAAGTCTATCTGTCCCACCCACAGGTATTAACTTGCGCTTTGGACAGGCTATGTACGACAGCACTCCTCCATCCGTTATTAGGCCAGGACCTACCCTTCTCAGACAAGGGCCCACTGACTTTTGGTGTTGCAAGGGATTTCTTAGAGTATTTGTATCCAAAAAAACTGATGCCTCCCCGACCGACTGGACTATACCCTGATTCTTGGGATGCAGTTACACAATCCTCTACTTGCAGGATCCTGCGTGTCTGCGATCACAGAAGTGACCCTTAGGATAGATAATTAAAGTTTTTCGATTTGGGCTTCTTCTCCGAATCTCCTCCTGAGGACTCTCCTACCCTACCTCCTCCGTTATATTGTCCTTTATATATTCCTTATTCTCCTTTTCTTGCTTCATTCCTAAACTGCCTACCCAGGTGCCAGGACTTCTGTTCTCAGACACATTGCCACCTGGTTGCTATTTACACATTACACATTATACCATACATTTGAATACATTAAATATAACCCCTCAGTGTGCCGGCTACCTCTGCAGCAGCCCTGATCCCCCTACAGATGGCTGCACTGACTTTGGTCTTGATAAATCATGTGGACCTACACCAGCAGATGACATGGTTCCCCAAACCATCACTGATTGTGGAAACTTCACAGTAAACCTCAAGCAGCTTGGATTGTGACCTCTCCACTCTTCCTCCAGACTCTGGGACCTTGATTTCCAAATGAAATGCAAAATTTACTTTCACATGAAAACAACACCTTGGACCAATGAGGAACAGTCCAGTTCTTTTTCTCCTTGGCCCAGGTAAGACACTTTTGGTGTTGTTTATTGGTCATGAGTGGCTTGACACAAGGAATGCGACACTTGTAGACCATGTCCTTGATACATCTGTGTGTGATGGCTCTTGAAACACTAAAGGGAGCTTTACACGGTAGCATCATCGGTACCGATATCACTAGCGTGCGTACCCGCCCCCATCGTTTGTGCGACACGAGCATATCGCTCCCCGTCGCGCACAAAATTGCGCTCCCCGTCACACAGCTTACCTGCCCTGTGACGTCGCTTTGGCCGGCAAGCCACCTTTCTAAGGGGGTGGGTCGTGCGGTGTCACAGCGACGTCACACGGCAGGCGGCCAATAGAAGCGGAGGGGCGGAGATGAGTGGGACGTAAACATCCCGCCCACCTCCTCCTTCCGCATTGCTGATGGAGGCAGGTAAGGAGATGTTCCTCGCTCCTGCGGTGTCACACACAGCGATGTGTGCTGCCGCAGGAACGAAGAACAACATCCCTAATGAGAGGTAAATGATTTTTTGTTTTAGGATGACCTCTCCGCGGCAAAGGATTTTGGCTGCTTTTGCGATCGTTTTAGGTAGCACATAAGTGTCACACGCTGCAATATCGTTAATGACGCCGGATGTGCGTCACTAACGACGTGACCCCGACGATAAAACATTATCGATATCGTAGCGTGTAAAGCCCCCTTTACTCCATGTACTCCTTGTGAATCTACCCCAAAATTTTGAAAAACCTTTTCCTAACAATCCTATCAAAGCTGCGGTTATCTCATTTACTTGTGCACCTTTTTTTACCACACGTTTTCCTTCCACTCAACATTCCATTAATATGCTTGGATACAGCACTCTGTGAACAGCCAGCTTCTTTAGCAATGACTAGTTGGTCTTATATAATATTCTAATTTCTGAAATAAGGACTTTTGGGCTTTCATTGGCTGTAAGCCATAATCATCAACACTAACAAAAATAAACACTTGAAATAGATCACTCTGTATGTAATGACTCTATATAATATATGCGTTTCCTTTGTTGTATTGAATTACTGAAATAAAATAACTTTTTCATTATATTTTAATTTATTGAGATGCACCTTTGTATAATGGTATTAATAACAAGTGCAAGAAAAAAAAGCTTTATTTCTTTTTTTATATAAAGCGGTTATTATGCACTTCAAATAAACAAGAAATAATGAAACCTTGTATGTTTTGAGCTGGATTCTCAGATTATCTTCATTAAGTACAAGTGGAGAAATTTCCCATTGCAACCAATCAGAGCCGTCTGTCATTTTTCCAAAGCCATGTAGAAAATGACTTGATTGGTTGCTATGGGCAACAGCACCACTTTTAAATACAATGTGAAGAAGCTGACAATGCTGAAGGTGTTTTCTTATTTGACCAGTTTCTTACTCAGGACTGAAGTTAATTTCTTATTCCACAGATTATTTTTTAGTTTTGTTTTTTTTTTACAGGTTTAACAGCAAAAATAAAAATCACAATAATAAAATACAATGCAGCGAGCGTCTCTGATGTGAATGCCCTTTAAAGCTGCAACAAAATTGATAACACTGCACAAAAATTGGCATCGAATTAGGCACCAAAGGGCGGTATTGAAAGGGTTACATGACTTTGGGCCAGTGATATGACAATTCAGACACAGAAAGTGACTTAATACAAACAAGAAATGGTCATGTAATCAATATAGGGGAAAGAAATTCCTCCCTATGCCTCAGAGCTCTCCAAACTCAACAATAATAACACCAATGGCAGATTAAAGTAGATCCACATATATAGAAGCAAAAATAAGTAACATTAAAATATTTTTTTTGTTGAAAAATTTTAAAAACATAAAAAAGAGAGAATGTACAGAAAACGCATATGGGGGACCATGCAGCATATAGGGAAAAGCATAGATCAGACAGTATAAATAGAATATTATAACCTTTGCAAAATAAATTGTATAAATAATTGCATATACCAGTATAATAATATATAAATGCCATGTTTAAATAGTAAAATCATCAGTGCAAATACCAAATATAGAAAATATAATACCAGGACACCAAAGACTATATACCATCCAAAAAAATAAATAATATTCTACTAAGTAAATACAAATGTAAATAAGATGTATATAGACCAAAGTGACTAGTGCTTGTGCAAAAAATACCCAATGTAATAAATAATACCAATACTGACTGCATTAATAATTATTTCATCCTGTATTCTATATTATGTCCACAAGATGGCAGCAAAGTATAACACATCAAATGTCAATATCACGATTCCTTATAGTTATAGAAGCAATTAATCTCTATTATCATGTATGGCACCAAGGCCAAATACATCCAAGGACAAATAAAGACAGCATAAATCTAAGCCTAATAACTACCTCACTGTGATAACAAAAAAGCTGAACGGTCCCTCATCCCGATGTGACGTTTGTTTTGTTAAACCTTCAGGGTGTGTGTCAGAGTGAGAAGAAAGTGCGCTGTAAAAACCCCCCTTAACCAATAAGACTGCATCCTAATGGTGACGTGTGCTGGAAAAAGCCTCATACGATGCATGCGCCCTGATGTGATGCTGCCACATAAAAATGACTTCCACTATCAGCGATAGACCGCACGCTGTGTGTCACAAACTGGAAGCCAGAGGCACGCTCGTGTCGATCCATATATTGCTCTTTCAGAAGTCCAGGCTCACATCTTGGAGGCGCATGCGCACAGGCTAGAATCATACTGCTGGAAAGGGGAACCAGAATATATATGTATATGTGACGCCCTGGCTGGGCCAGGTAGTCACATATAGGGCCCCGCATTACACCCTTCCCTCACAGGTAACACACAGCAAACCACAAAACCCTAGTCACCCCCAATGGGCTTGGTAGACACACTAGAGGGCGGAACCAGGCGGTTGGAAGTCGCCCACCTAGGAGTTTTAGACAGCTCGAGGCGGAGAAAAGTCAGAGCACTTCAAACAGATCAGTTTCAGAGTTCAGTGAGAGTGGAGGTCAGGCCTGTGTCTGGGCCTAAAGGAAAACTGACAGGTACCAGGGTGGGAGCCCTGGTGCCTTTGGCTAGGAGGCAGACGGTGGTCTCTGTCTGCAGGAGCCGGGAAGACGGCTCAGTGGAACCGAGGTGGACCGGAACAGGGTAGTGGCCCGCCGGTACCGACCCGGGGAACCGACTCGGAAATTGGAGCACAAAGGGGGGTACTCAGACCCTGAAGCTAGGTCTAGAAGCAACTGGGGACTAGCTAATTAACTGATTGCGGCCAGGACTAGAGGTCCTGTCCCACCCAAAGTCCAGACTGAAGGCAACAGCCCACCGAGGGGGATAAAAGGCCACCGCCACAGCTCAGATATCCCAGAGGCCAGTGTCTACGAGCAAAGGGCTCCTTAGGCAACCACAAGCCGAGAGTGGACTCCTGAAGTTGCAATCACAGGCAGTCCATAATCTTACACAGGTGCAGGAGAAAGACAGAGACCACCAGCCGGGTGGGGGAACCCGAACGCAGCCGGCTGCGGGCACCAACTATCATCCCTTTGGTTTACCAGAGACTCGTGTGTGTTTCTAATAGTGAGTACATCAGCACCCTGCGGTCGCCCATTTCCCTGCATTGCCAGCCTCCCCAACAGGTCACGGGGCCACCATCCCTGCCCACGGAGGGGTGAACAACTTGCTGCACAACATCTCCCCTGGGTAGATGTAACTGCAGCGGTGGTGTCCAATATCACCACACACCATGGGTGGCATCACGAACTCCGTACGGCTCAGCCCGTACATATACGTCCTAAATCCACCATCCCATCACTGCCCCTTTTCATTTGAAGTGACCATGAGGCCCCCGGGTCCAGAGACCCTCGAGGCACCCACAGAAGGGCTGGATCCGAGCAGTTCGGCTGCCAAGAGCGGGGCTGTACACCTCAAATTTCTGGCATCACGAATAGGATACTTACCCATCCACTTACCTTGTGGAAGTGCATCTTGTATTGAAGTCAGTGGTGATCCGTTGCGAAATTCCCAGAAAACGCCATCTTGCCGCCATCTTTTGGCACGAAAATTCCCGCCCGGCGTCTCCTTCCCCGAGAAAAGGCGCAAAGCTGAATCCTCGCCTCCTGGGAACACGGCCGAAAAGAAAGCCGGAAGTCGCAAAACGAAACGTACCGGCCAGAGAGAAGAGTGCCAAGAAAAGACCAAGGGGGGCGGGTGAAAATTCTGTGACATGTGACCGAGCAGATAAAGGGCAGGGACTCCAGGACTCTGCCAACCTTCTGGTTCCTGGACCCCTTGAGAGCGACATGGCTAACCCGTCCAACAAGCCCGGAGTATAGGAGACCGTGCCCGGAACAGCGGCATGGGTGGAAGCCCAGACCGTGCGGATGTGTCGCCGGATCCAGGCGCAGACGCGCTTTATAATGGAGCGGTGGATGGCCGAGATGGAGAAGCTAGCTGCGGCCGTCCGGGCACGCGAAGTGGAGGCAACTTTAGAGAAGCAGGTGAGCGACCCACGCCCCTATATCCTCGAGAGACCGGCCGACCAGGTTGAGGGACCCGGTCTGCCCCTGCCCTCTATATTGCCTCTCTCAACGTCTGTACCGGTTGCTGCTGACCCCCCGCTCGGTCCGCTTCCATCAACACCGGCAGCGGAGTCCATCCCACCAGCCCGTGAGGACCAGTTCGAGGAAGCCGCCAACAGCCAGCCCGTCACCGCCCCGGCACCAACCCCGGCTCCACGGAAGATCAACCTCTGGAGGATACCCTGTTCCGCCTTGAACCCGCCGGTCCCGGAAAAGGCCGCGCTCCAGTCGGCCACGGCCCCGGCAATCTGCCTGGCCAAGATGAAAGTGGCTGCTGACTGGAAGGCGGCCCAGCGAGCAAAGGGGACGCGCTCACCACGCTCAGGTCCGGGGCTTCTGCTGCTGCTGCTCAGTGGCTCGAGCGGTGGACCGGACCCGGGGACTCGAGCAGCGCTCCTCACCCGTGAGTGAAAAAGGGGGGGTTTGGTTAGGGAGATTGGCCCTTGGATCTCTAGCCTGTGGCGGTGGCTGTATATCCTCTCTGGGTGGACGGTTCCCTTTAATCGGGACTTGGTAGTTGGGAAACCCCTAGGGTTCCTGTCACATTCGGATTTGACTATTGACAGCGGCTCCAAGCCTGGTCGGGATCCGATGGCCCTGCCTGTGGGCTTAGCTTCACTCCGTTCCCCGGTCCAGTACCGGCGGGCCGACGCCAGACCCCGGTCCTTATGGCTCTGCGGAGTTCCACTAACTCCTGCAGACGGCCACCACCATCTGCCAACCTTGCTGTCAGTGCCTGGGCTCCAACCCAAATACCTAAGTGTTTAGTCCTCTCACTTTCACCTCCAAGACTGAACTGACACTTTTCCCGCCTCCAAGCCTGTGAACTCCTCGGTGGGTGGGGCCAACCGCCTGGCTCTGCCCCACCTGGTGTGGACCCTGGAGGGAGGCAACAAGCATTTAAATAACCTGATCCTTGATGCTGCCCCTAAGAAATGGGCAGCACCCCTTTACCCCAGTCCTGATCCAGGTTACCCGAGCAGGAACGGGTATGGTGTCTCGCACTCGGCTGTCACTTCAGGGGACCCCACGTCTAGGTGGACCCCTGACCCCCGGAGGATGGCCACCGGTCCAGGTGGTGGCCAGGCCCCAGCCTGCTCTGCTGCGGGCCCTTTCTCCAATCTGCCTCTCCGGAGGTGGAACGGACGGAAACCAGCCCACAACATTATTTACAGGCCCACAAGTTCGTGGGTGACCTGCCAGTTCTCGGCCATGTCCATGAGCAGTTCCTCATGTGGACGGTAAAACACATAGGGTCCCTCCGGGGACAACTTGCCGGCAACGGCCGGGATAATCACAGTTCACAATCAGGTGAAAACTTTGGTTGATTCGGATTCATTCATTCAAACTGCTGAGGGTCCCAACGGGGACAACTTGGTTGCAACGGAGGACCGCAGCCACTATTTGATGTCGCACTCATCCAGGACCTCCTCCAGCTCGATATCCGGACTGCTCGGTGGAGGAGGGGGCTGGGGCCGCATCTGCACACTGCGGCTCTCTCTTTGCTTAACGTCTAGGGCGAACCAGCCCCTCTCCCCGCAGTGTCGGGTGTAGGTTACCAGGTCGCCCGGCAACAGATCACAACCTGGGTGGCCCGTGGGGAGGTGTGAGTTTACATCGCGGTGGTCCACAAACACTTTGGCCTCCAGGCCTGGCTCGTAGATGAAACCGAACCCCCTTCGCGTGTCAAACTGCCGGACTTGGCCCTCGTACACCAGGCCCCGCACCCGAAAGGTGGCATGGCGGAGTGCATCCTTCTCCTTAATCACTCGTGCCATCACTTCGGCCCTCTGCTGCTCCCTGGCGGCAATCTCTCGGCCCAACTGGCTTGGTTCCCTGTCCCAATAAGGGGCATTGGCAGACCCCGGCGCTCGGGTCGGGCCCGGCTGGACCGCACCCACACCGACCACGACCGGTACTCTCTTGTGGGGGTCCTGCGGTGACGTGGCCTGAACTGCTGCTTTGCAGTGGCGGCCCGGCGCAGCCTCAGCCGAGGCGTGGGACTCAGGGACAGCTGGCCTCACCGGTTGGGCCTTCGGGCCCGCAGCGGCCGGTTCTTCCACGGCCGGGCAGACTGCCGGAGCCGGGACGGTCTCGGATGCGGTCACTTCCGGGGCCGACGGTTTCTCGTCGCGGACGGCCACTTCCCGCGGGGTCTTCCATTGCAGCGGGAGGGATACTGGCCGTTCCCGGACAACGCCCCCAGGCCGGTCCTCTAGGGTGGACAGGCTAGATTCCGCTACCAATGTTGGGGGTAGCTGACCGAGCAGAGGGGCAACAGCAACCAGTATGGATGGCGGGGGAGGCAGGAGGGTGAGCGGACGCAGGCCGGGCCCCTCAGCCGCAGCGGCCGGTCTTTCTTGGACACAGGGGCGTGGGTCACTTACCCGCTCCTCCAACACTGCCTCCACCTCGCGTCTCCACACGGCCGCCGCCACTTCCTCCATCTCGGCCACCCAGCGCTCCATCAAGAACCGGACCTGGGTTTGAAGGCGGCAGCACATTTGTGCGGTCCGGGCTTCCACCCACGCTGCCGTTCCTGGCGTGGGCTCGGGAATCTCGGCATCAGCGGACGGAACGGACATGCTTGCTGGCAGACTTCCAGGAACAAGATATGTTGCAGAGTCCTGGCGTTCCCGCTTTTTATGCCCTCGGCTGCATTAGCCAGGCTTTCACCCGCCCCCCCTTGGTTCTTTCTAGCACTTCCGCTTGTTGGGGGCGGGGCTTTGCTTTCGGCCCTCCCCTGCTCGGGGAAGACGCTTGAGCGGGAGATTTTCACGCCAAAGATGGCGGCGCTTTCAATTTTTCAGCCGGACACCGCCAGCGGAGACTACAAGGCGCACTTCTACTGGTAAGTAGATCGGTTCTATCCTGTTCGCAGACGCCAAGTTGTCGCGGGCAGAGGGGACGCGCTCGCCACGCTCGGGTCCAGGGCTTCTGCTGCTGCTGCTCGGTGGCTCAAGCGGCGGACCGGACCCGGGGACTCGAGCAGCGCTCCTCACCCGTGAGTGAAAAGGGGGGTGGTTTGGTTAGGGAGATTGTTCGTGACGCCACCCACGGGTCGTGGTGATGATGGCACCACCGCTGCTGATAACGGGGATCCCGTGAGAGATGGTACGGTGCAGCTGAGATGTTGTCCCCTCCGTGGGTAGGGGTTGGTGATCCCAGGGCCCGATGGTGTGATGAGGAGGCTGGATGGCTGGGGTGCAGAGACTGCGCGGCGCGGTGCCGGATGGCACTGGTGTACTCACTCAGACAATCACTGACAAAGTCTCTGGTAAACCAAAACGGCTGGATGGACGGGTCCCGCAGCCGGCTGCAGTGTTGTTGTTGTGCTCTCCCCGGACGGCTGATGGTGGCTGTCTTTCCCTGCACCTTTGAGAAAGTTCTTGACTCCTGTGGTTGCCCACCGGTAGTCCGCTGTTGTGAATGTTAGTTATGTTTTGGCTGCTGGGAGGCTCCCTCTGGTGGCCAGGAATGGATTGGACTTGGACCAGGTGTGTTGTGCAGTGGGTGTTTCCTTTGCTAACTCTCTGCTTATTTAAATCCTGGTCTGATTGCAGGCTGTTGCCGGATGTCAGTTGTTCTTCGTATCTCCAGCCTGCTGAATCCTGCTCTACACCACATCTTCCCCAGATAAGTGCTCGCTCTTTATTTATTGTCTGGTTCTTTTGTTTATCTGGGTTTGTCATTTGCTGTGGTTGGTTTCAGTTTATTTGCTTGCAGGGATTTTCCCCCTCAGTGGATTGTTGAGAAACTCCCTCAGTTCTGTGTGGAGTATAGCTCCTTTGGGTCCATGTGTTTGTGGCTTGTTGACTTTGTTATAATTCTTGTTTTCTGTTCATTGGTATGACAAGGGCACCTAGTATAGGACGGAGTTCAGATCGTGCGATCTGAGGGCTTTTTTGTACTATCAGGAAGTTGGTATTTTGCAGGGTTTTTCTCTGGCCACCATCAGTCCCTTTCCTGTCCTTTCCTATTTTAGTCAGCGGGGGCCTCACCTTTTGCTAATCCTGTCATCTACCTGTGTATTGTATTTTTCCTATATCACCGCAGTCTTTGAATGTGGGGGGCTAGCTATTCTTGTCTATTTTCTGAGGTAGAGAGTTATTCATCTTTCCTACCTTTAGGATAGTTAGTTCTCCGGCTGGGTTCGCGGTGCACAGGATGTTAGTTCACCCCTCGGCTACTTCTAGTTGTGATGGTTAGTAAGGGGATGGCGGCCAGATTAGTTGCCAATGCTCTTGTCACCTTTTGCCAATGATTTGTGGTGGTCTTCCATGGTTCCGGATCATAAAAGTCTGCTCCCCGGCGTATAGGTGCTGTAGGAGCCCGTTTTGCCCGCAGGCGCTGACCCTTGGATCTCTAGCCTGTGGCGGTGGCTGTATATCCTCTCTGGGTGGACAGATGCCTTCAATCGGGACTTGGTAGTTGGGAAACCCCTAGGGTTCCTGTCACATTCGGTTTTGACTATTGACGGCGGCTCCAAGCCTGGTCGGGGTCCGATGGCCCTGCCTGTGTGCTTAGCTTCACTCCGTTCCCGGTCCGGTACCGGTGGGCCGACACCCGACCCCGGTCCTTACGGCTCTGCGGAGTTCCACTAACTCCTGCAGACGGCCACCACCGTCTGCCAACCTTGCTGTCAGTGCCTGGGCTCCAACCCAGACACCCAAGTGTTTACTCCTCTCACTTTCACCTCCAAGACTGAACTGACACTTTTCCCGCCTCCAGGCCTGTGAACTCCTCAGTGGGGCCAACCGCCTGGCTCCGCCCTACCTGGTGTGGACATCAGACCCTGGAGGGAGGCAACAAGGATTTTTGGTTGACTGTTGTAACTGTCTAGGGTGGGGGTGTGTGTGTGTTGGTATGTATGTGACTACCTGGCTAGTCCAGGGTGTCACACTGGCCGCTCCCAAAACCCAGGCCTCGGCTTAGGCACCGCGGGGCTGCAGCTGCAAGGCAGCCGAGCAGGCCACGACACAGCGGGGTTCCCCAGTGCAGAGAGTGTCGGTCGTAGCCGGCACGGGAAACTCCGGCTGGGCCCGATCCCCGCACAGAGAGAACAGGAGCAGGCAGACACTCCATACTGGGAGCAGCAGCAGCGCAATCTGGCCAGGAGATCACCGCCCGTGAAAAGAGGTAAGTGGAGGTGCTGGCCCGGAGCTACACAGAGAAAGATAACCTCCGCAACACCACCTTTCAGGTGAAGGGCCCGACACACGAAGGCCAGGTCCAGCACTTCGACCCCCAAAGAGGATGGGGATTCATCTTCGAGCCGGGCCTGGACGCAGAGATCTTCGTGTCCCGGAGGGACGTCTACCTGCATCTCCCTATTGGCCATCCCGACCGGGACCTGGAACTCAGAGAACTGGTAACCTACACCCGACATTGCAGGGAGAGGGGATGGTTCGCTCTCGATGTCAAGAGGAGGGTGAGCAACAGTGCCCAGAGGTGTACCCATTCCACTCCCCGCCATCCAGTCCTGAAGATTCGGAGTGTTAAGTGGTAGCGGTTCTAGAGGTCCTGTCCCACCCAAAGTCCCGACTGAAGGTAACAGCCCACCGAGGGGGATAAAAGGCCACCGCCACGGCTCAGAGATTCCACGGACCAGCGTCTGCGGGCAAAGGGCTCCTTAGGCAACCACAAGCCGGGAGCGGACTCCTGAAGTTGCAAGCACAGGCAGTCCACCATCTTACACAGGTGCAGGAGAAAGACAGAGACCACCAGCCGGGTGGGGGAACCTGAACACAGCCAGCTGAGGGCACCGACCACCATCACCTTGGTTAACCAGAGACTCGTGTGTGTTTCTAATAGTGAGTACATCAGCACCCTGCGGTCGCCCATCTCCCTGCATCGCCAGCCTCCCCAACGGGTCCCAGGGCCAGCATCACCGCCAACGGAGGGGTTAACAACTTGCTGCACAACATCTCCCCCGGGTGCCCCGTAACTGCAGCGGTGGTGTCCAATATCACCACACACCGTGGGTGGTGTCATGAACTCCGTACGGCTCAGCCCGTACATATACGTCCTAAATCCACCATCCCATCACTACCCCTTTTCATTTGAAGTGACCGTGAGGCCCCCGGGTCCGGAGACCCTCGAGCCACCCACAGTAGGGCCGGATCTGAGCAGCTCGGCTGTCGAGAGCGGGGCGGTACATATATCCATATTGGGCATACTTGAATGTAATAATAATAATAAGTGCATCAATATATAAAGTGCTACTTCATTGCTGAATAAATATCAATGTGTTATAAAAATATGTATTTATATAAAGTGTATTAAATTAAGTGAATAAATATTAATAAATAATTATACAAATATTATATAATATAAATAAAAAACATACAAAATATATCCCATACAATCAATATAAAACATAAACTTGCTATGTATTACATCATAAACATAAATATAGTGTACTTCATATTCAACGATTAGTTATAAATATTGGAATTAATAAATTATATAAATATATACATATAAGTGCATACACATAAATAGGAACATATACAAATGCACACCTATACATAAACATGTGCATACCAAGTTTTATCTATACTCCTACTTAAATCTATATACTAAGGTGACAATAGTGAAGGAAAAAAAAATAATTTTGTAATTACACACATAAATACCGTATTCCCATTGCCAGTCAGTGCTGCTGTGTAGGCCAACTTCAGTCCCCCAAAATAGAATATAACAAACACCACTTGGCATCGGAGATAACCAACCAAGAAGAAGTGAATCAACACCAAATTACTAGCAAATCTTGAATATTTTATTTCTTATTTTTAGTAAATTCATTTAATAAATATACAAACAAGAGAGCCACCTGGGGGGCACATGATTCCAGATTAATCTAAATATAATATCCCGTCCACTGTTCAACATCATAGAGAGTGACTATATATCATATCCATAGGACAAAATACTACATAACACATGTCAACAAATCTCCTACCGACATGACTTAAAGGGACTAAAAGATGCCGGAACGCGGCATGAATCACTACTGTCAATTATTGACCTATCATAGCACGTAACACATATAGTATTTGTATTCTATTCAGGGATATAAATGTTTAACATGTATATATTCAATGGTATATCCCTGTGACCACTCCAGCATCCAGTCCCTAAATCATGATGCCTGCTGGGATAAATTAATGACATATATATAATAATATCTTAAGGGATTGATTTACAAATGTTTCCCATTTTGTTTCCCAGCTCTACAGATAGACGTAAATAAATGCATAGTAGTTGTCATTGTCCCAGACTATGTATATTAAGGTGTCCTTTATCTCCACCTGACAATCGAGTGAGTCATAGATTAACACAGGGCCCGCCCAACTATAGAGACACAGTCACTTAGAAGTACAACAATACAATGATTAACATATCTCACAAGGACAAGATTACTTACATTAATGAATGAGTTTCCTGGCCATGTGTCCCGCCACCCCTGATGTACGTTTCGCCGCTCGCTTTATCAAAGCAATAAAGCGAGCGGCGTAAGGTATGTCAGGGGTGGCGAGACGCATGGCCAGGAAACTCATTCATTAATGTAAGTAATCTTGTCCTTGTGAGATATGTTAATCATTGTATTGTTGTACTTCTAAGTGACTGTGTCTCTATAGTCCAGCGGGCCCTGTGTTAATCTATGACTCACTCGATTGTCAGGTGGAGATAAAGGACGCCTTAATATACATAGTCTGGGACAATGACAACTACTATGCATTTATTTATGTCTATCCATAGAGCTGGGAAACAAAATGGGAAACATTTGTAAATCAATCCCTTAAGATATTATTATATATATGTCATTAATTTATCCCAGCAGGCATCATGATTTAGGGACTGGATGCTGGAGCGGTGACAGGGATATACCATTGAATATATACATGTTATATATTTATATCTCTGAATAGAATACGAATACTATATGTGTTACGTGTTATGATAGGTCAATAATTGACAGTGGTGATTCATGCCGCGTTCCGCCATCTTTTAGTCCCTTTAAGTCATGTCAGTAGGAGATTTGTTGACATGTGTTATGTAGTATTTTGTCCTATGGATATGATACATAGTCACTCTCTATGATGTTGAACAGTGGACGGGATATTATATTTAGATTAATCTGGAATCATGTGCCCCCCAGGTGGCTCTCTTGTTTGTATATTTATTAAATGAATTTACTAAAAATAAGAAATAAAATATTCAAGATTTGCTAGTAATTTGGTGTTGATTCACTTCTTCTTGGTTGGTTATCTCCGATGCCAAGTGGTGTTTGTTAAGTTTGATCGAAGTGTATATAAATAATATTGGACATTGGTGATTAATTCCCCAAAATAGAATATTCTGAACATGAGGCAGAACAGGGGTGGGCTGGGCCGGGAGGCAGAGGGGCAATTGCCCCCCCAGGCTGCTCTCCCAGCTATTGTAGAGGGCTGCCCGCCTGCTGGATGATGTCATTATAACTCACATGGCCTCACATAGTGAATTGCGTGCGGCGGTGTCTCCCGTACTGTGATGTGGCCGGACCGGCGGGCACTGACACATTACAGGTGCAGACTACCCGCATATTACAGGAAACACGGCCGCGTCATGCAACGCGCGCTGCCTTCGTCCCGCCGCAGAAGAAAAGCATCAGACAAGGGTTGTGACTACATCCCAGTGGCTAGAAGGACCTGCCTGTGTAGTGGGCGTGACCGCCTTGGTTGGTGGGCGTGGCCATGTTTCCTCCCGTCCACTAGAATCATGCAGGCTTCGCACCCCTCTCCCCCTGTGCCCACTGCACCCTCCATCTGGAGGTCTTACCTCAGACGCCCGCTTCTATTATAAACAACTCCAGGACCACGTGGAGTTTCTTTCTAGTATCAGATATATTCCTGAGGCCCCATCCCTTCTGATCACATGGGCGTGATGTCACCACAGGTCCTTTAACCTACAAGGATTTACCATTAAACAAGTCTGTGGGCCGCATGGGAGACAAGAGAAGAAGTGTCCACCATTACCAACAGTAAAAGCCCCCTAGTATGTGTGTATAGGATTGTGTCTGTCTATATGTATGTTTATTTGTATGTGAATGTTTAAAAATATGTATACGCGTCTATGTGACTATAGCTGTGTATGTGTCTGTATTTGTATGTGTGTACGTGTATACAGCTGTACGCTGTGTGTATGTGCATACGGCTGTACGCTGTGTGTATGTGTATACGACTGTACGCTGTGTGTACGGCTGTACGCTGTGTGCATGTGTATACGGCTGTATGTTGTGTGTACGTGTATACAGCTATGCGCTGTGTGTACGCGTATACAGCTGTACCCTGTGTGTACGTGTATTCGGCTGTACCCTGTGTGTACGTGTATACGGCCATTCGCTGTGTGTACGCATAGACAGCTGTACCCTGTGTGTACGTCTATATGGCTGTACACTGTGTGTAGGTGGATACGGCTGTACGCTGTGTGTACGTGTATATGGCTGTATGCTGTGTGTGCACGTCTATGCCATGTGGGAGTACATGTCTGTATATGTGTTCACATTTCTGTACTGTATGTTTACAGTCCGTGTTTCTGGGGTTGTGTATGTTTGTAAGATGCCTGTATGTAAGGCTGCGTGCCCACCATCAGTGTTCACAGCGTTTTGGATTCAGAGTGTTTTCGCTGCATTGTAAAGGCGCAGTGGATGGGATTTTTAGAAATCCTATGCCCACTGTGCGTGCACAGCCCACTTTGAAAACTAAACTGTGGTGCGGCTTCCTGAGCCCTGGCATGTCAATTTATTGCTGCGTAGCCACAAGTGTCTCCACAGAGAGAACCGAAGAAAGAGACACAGCAGCCCGAACCCTGACTGTGGGCACAGGCAGCTGTGGTCCCTGCGGAGAGCACTTGTGGCCCTGCAGGTGAGGAAATGCTGTGTCCAGGACACAGTATGTCTAGACTGTGGGCACGTAGCCTTATAGTGTATTGTGTATGTGTAAAACATATCTTTAGGGCACAACACTAAATCTATATGGTTGTGTGGCTGCAGCGTACTTTCGTTGGTGGAGACGCTAATCTCCTGGGCGGGAGATCGCGCTGTCCGTGCCCACCATCAGGTATCCTCATGGTCTGGACACAGCGTACTTTCTCTGGTGGAGACGCTAGTCTCCTGGGCAGGAGATCATGCTGTCGGTGCGCACCAACAGAGTGACTGTCAGCGGATGTTCTCTGTATTCTCCCGCTCAGAGCACTAGCATCGCTGTTGGAATAATTTCACATGCTGAGGATAGGAAAGCAGTGCAACATGACAGCTAATGGAGCATCTAAAAGAAGCCCAGGGGGCCGGAGATTCCTATAAATCCATCCACTGTGCTTGTACTGTATAACACAGCATTTTGGACTCCGTGAAAACACTTTGCGTCCAAGACGCTGCTGATACTGATTGTGGGCACAGGCCCTAAGGGCTCATTCATATATGTGTTAGGGAATTTCATTTGTCTTTCCATGTTTATGAAAAGAAAAGTGAAATTAACCCGTGCACTGTGACGTAGCTATGTGACCACCTTATGACCTCCTTCACATGTCTGTGTATGTGGTATGTGTTGTATCCGTTTTTTTCACGGTTACCACATGTATCCATTATAATCTATGGTGCTGCTGTGTCGCCCTGGGCAAGCCAGGGGACACAGATAACAACACCATTACACCCCACACTCCAGGTAGGCACACCTGCTAACCAGAAATCCTTGTTGCCTCCCTCCAGGAGTCTGTGATGCACACCAGGGGGTGGGCCAGGCGGTTGGCTCCGCCCACCAAGGAGCTCACGACTCTGGAGGCAGGAAGTAAACCAGGCAGATAGCTCAGGGGAGAGCTGGAGAGAGGAGTTCTGTCGAGGAGGAGGAAGTGGAAGGAGTGAGGAGTAGCCCAGGCAGGGGCTAGAGGAAACAACCAGAAGTGAAAGTGAAGGAAAGGAAAGTGAAAAAGGAGGAAAGCAAGAAGTGGAGAGAGCGCAGAGAGTGCGCAGAGCCTGAGAGCCCAGCTGTGTGTAGGGCTAGAACAGCAAGGTCAGCGACGGCGGTGACTGTCCGGAGTGGGACAGTTCGGAAGTTCCTGGAAGGACCCCGTTGGCTGTGTGCCCGGTGGTCTGGAGCAGTGTTCCGAAGGACAGTCAGCACCAGGGCAGGGGCCTCTCGGACCCCGGCAAGGCTAGGAGTCGCCCAATTTGCCGAATCCGTCAGTGACGGGGACGCAGATCCCCCAACAACAAAGTCCCGATTGACGGCAACAGCCCGACCATTAACGGGGAGACACCGCCACCGCCAAGGCACCAGTTTCCCCAGGGCCAGCGCCTGCGGGCAAAGTGTAGAGCTCCTCCGGCCCAGATTGCAGTCGGGGAGCGGGTAACCGGAGGGAATCCACCGATACCACCAGACCACACAGGTGCAAGGAAGAGAGAAGTCACCGTCACCTACCGGGAGTGCAGGTGCAGCCGTCTGTGGGACCGTCCTACCAGCCGTTGGTTTACCGTACAAACTGTGTCCGTGTCGGGCTGAGTGAGTACCATAGTGCCGCAAGGCACAGCGCTGCCCCCGCGTCCCTGCGCCCTCCAGGCCCTACACTTTACATCTCTCCACCGGGCCCCGGGATCACCAACCCCTACCCACGGAGGGGCAACACAACACCTGGCTGCTCCCATCACCATCCCCGGGACCCCCACACCGAGCAGCGGTGGTGCAATCACCACAACCGTGGGTGGCGTCACGAACTATAACCCCAACAAACCACCCCCTTTCACTCACGGGCGAGGAGTGCCGCTCGAGACACCCCGGGATCCGGCCCGCGGCTCGAGCCACCAGGAGCAACTGCCGGACCCGAGCAGAAGGGGTGAGCGCGGTGTGCTGACACCCTCCTCCCCGCCCGCGACAACTTGGCGTCACGAACAGGATCTTACCGCTCTGCCGTCAGGTAGAGGTGCGCCTTGTTACCGCCGGAGGTATCCGGCAGAAAAATTTCAGAAGCCGCCATCTTTGGCGCGAAAAGTTCCCGCTCGAGCGTCTTCTCGAGCAGTAGAAGCGCGAAGGCCAAAACCCCGCCCCGAGAGAGGAGGGGCCGGAAAGAGCTAAGGGGGACGGAAACAAGATGTCTGCGCCCGACGGAGCCGCTGGAGGAGCGGTGGTCGCAGCCGCAGCGGCACCCGCGGATGGGAATGGGCCTGCCCAGGTCCCGGCCGTACTGGCGGGAGGTGCCGCGGCCCCCGCGCTTGCTCAGGTCATGCCGTTTTCCTTGCCCTATGCGCACGGAGCTGCCTGGCTACCGCAGTATGACGGGAAACCGGATGCCCTACAGGCCTTCCGGAAAAAGCTTAACCCGCTGCTAGAGCTGTACCCCCTGACTGATAAGCAACGTGCAGCGATAGTGCTAGGCCAGTTAACCGGTGCGGCGGAGCAGGAAGCGGAGACCTGGGCCGAGGGGGACCGGCTCTCTGTAGCCACCATCTTCGAGAAGCTACAGACTGCCTTCGAGACCCGGACAGAAGCTGAGCTGAGGATGCAGTTTTACCAGTGCCGGCAACGAGCTGGGGATAGCATTCGGGACTATGCTCTACGTCTGCAGACCGCCCTCCGCACGCTGAAGCGGGTGAACTCTATTAATGAGGCGGATAGCAACAAGATGTTGGTGGAGCAATTTGCGCAGGGGATGAGGTCCCCTGAGGATCGTAAACAGCTCCGGCTGTGGGCCCTGGAACACCCTGATGTGGACTTTGCTGTGTTAAAGGAGCGGGCTATCAAAGCACTACAGCCCCCAGCTGCTGAAATTCTGGAACCCGTCCCGTGGCCCGTCGAGACAGCTCCCGTTGTGGCGGCTCCAGCCAAACCAACCTCCTTACTACCTGCAGCCTCAAGCAGCACAGTGGAAGAACTGGCAGCCCAGGTCCGTCGCCTGGACGGAGACCTTGCCAAAATCCTTGCTGCACTACAACCCCTGACCAGATCTCAGCCCCAAGCGCAGATACAGCTTGCTGACAGTCCCGAAGATGTTCCCTGGATGCAGCGGAGAAGCGCTAACAACCCGCGGAGCAGACCTCCAATCTGCTACAAGTGCCGTAAGCCGGGCCATGTTTACCGACAGTGCCCGTTAAACGAGCAACCCCTGGGGCCCCGGGCCAATCCTCAGGAGTAGAACACCGTGGCCCCCCGGACTGGCGAGACCGATATGTCGGGGCCCGCCCTATCATCCCTGTGGCTGTGGACGGCATACCCGTGATGGCTCTCCTGGACACTGGATCACAGGTAACTACCATACCGTATACCTTGTACCAGCAGTATTGGGCCACAGACGAGCTGGCGCCTCCAGACCCTAGTATAAATTTGATTGCTGCTAATGGACTTCCATTGACCCAGGTGGGGTATAAAGAAGTGGCTATGACAGTGGGGCAAGCTGAACTGCAACATCAGGGCATGATTGTGATCATGAATGAACCTAGTGATCATAACCCGAAAATAGTGCTGGGAACCAATGTGATGGAACACTGCATGGCTGATGTGTTGAACCTTTTGCAACGGCTAGCCGCCACGGCGGCGGGGAGCCGGCAGAGGGCTGTGCAGCGTGAGATCCGCGCCCTGATGTACCGCCAGCATGTAAGCTCAACCGGAGGGGAGATTGGTGGAGTGCGAGTGATGGATGTTGCTCCATTGACTGTGCCCCCTAGGAGTGAGATGATGATCTGGTGTAGGGCAGCAGTAGGGCCTCAGGGGCGTGACTACCCTGCGATGATGGAGCCCATGCCTTCCGAGCACTGGCCCACTGTAGTGGCCGCCCGAGGGGTGGTAGATGTGAAGAAAGGGAGAGTGCCTGTGAGAATGTTGAACTGTGGGGAGGAGGAAGTCAGGCTCCCCCGGTATGCCACCATTGCCAAACTACTCACCCTGGACCCTCACACTATCCAGGAAGCCCGTCCATCCACACTCCCACCTACCACCAGCACTTCCCCACCCCAGGGGGACACCAAGGAGTGGCACCAACAGCTACATGTGGGCACTGATGATACCCCTACACATCACAGGGCAGGGGTACACAGGGTAGTGCAGGAGTACGAACAGGTTTTCAGTAAGCACCCCCTAGACTTTGGGCAGATCAAGGGGGTCCAACACCACATTCCCACGGGTGAACATCCCCCTATCAAAGAGAGGTATAGACCTATTCCCCCTGCACATTACCAGTGTGCCAAAGATATGTTGAAGAATATGAAGGAGGCAGGGGTTATTCGGGACAGTTGTAGTCCCTGGGCCGCTCCGTTGGTACTGGTCAAGAAGAAGGATGGTACCATGCGGATGTGTGTGGACTACCGGAAGATCAACCAGATAACCCATAAAGATGCCTATCCATTGCCTCGTATTGAAGAATCTTTGGCTGCACTGAGAACTGCAAACTACTTCTCGACCCTTGACCTCACCAGCGGATACTGGCAAGTGGCCGTGGCCCCCGAGGACCGGGAAAAGACCGCCTTCACCACCCCGATGGGGCTCTGCGAATTCAATAGCATGCCGTTTGGGCTGTGCAATGCCCCCGGGACCTTCCAACGGTTGATGGAGTGCTGTTTGGGACATTTAAACTTCGAGACCGTCCTGCTGTATTTGGATGATGTGATTGTTTATTCCCAGACGTATGAAGCCCATCTGGAGCACCTGGCCGAGGTGTTCGCGTCCCTTGCCAAGTTCGGGATGAAGTTGAAGCCCTCGAAGTGCCATCTGCTGAAACCCAGGGTGCAGTATCTAGGACATGTGGTGAGTGCGGATGGTGTTGCCCCCGACCCTGAGAAGATCACTGCCATCCAGAGCTGGCCGAGACCAACCACAGTGAGGGAAGTACGGCAGTTCCTGGGGCTGGTAGGGTACTATCGGCGTTTTATAAAGGGGTACACGAAGATGGCTGCCCCCATGCAAGATCTCCTCGTGGGACAGACCAAAGGTGGTAGACCCATTGGAGCCCCACTGTTGTGGGAGGACCAGCATGAGGAGTCCTTTGGCCAGTTGAAGGCGGCCTTGACCGGAGAAGAGGTCTTGGCGTACCCTGACTATGGGCGCCCGTTCATTCTCCACACGGACGCCAGTAACGTGGGGCTAGGAGCGGTCTTGTCCCAGGTCCAGGATGGAAAGGAGAAGGTGATTGCCTACGCCAGCCGAAAACTCCGGCCGACCGAAAGGAACCCTGAGAACTATAGCTCCTTCAAGCTCGAGCTATTGGCGTTGGTGTGGGCTATCACAGAGCGGTTCCGCCACTACCTGGCGGCAGCAAAATTCACCGCGTTTACGGACAACAATCCGTTAACTCACCTGAACACGGCCAAGTTGGGCGCGCTGGAGCAGCGGTGGGTAGCCCGGTTAGCCAACTATGATTTCACCATAAAGTACCGAGCTGGTCGTGTCAACATCAATGCAGATGCACTCTCCCGGATGCCCCATTTGTCAGAAGAGGGGTGTGAGGACGACGACCTCGAGGAGATTGAGTTGCCTGCGTTTCACCAGCCGCCTACTGAGAGGGTACAGGTATGTCAGCAAAGGGTGGATCTGGACCCGCGGCCCAGTCAAGAGTGGCAGGACGCCCAGGACCAAGCGCCGGCTGTCCGCCTTGTCAAGACTCTGGTGGAACAAGGCGCCATGGGAATGGACCCCAGCGCTCCAGCCGAAGCCCAACGCTTGTGGAAAGAACGGAAACGGCTTTACCTACACCAAGGGAGGCTGTACCGTGAGCTGATCAACCCGAAGACCCATGAGAAAATATGCCAGTTAATCGTTCCTCAGGCTGATGTCGCTACTGTACTGCGGGCATACCATGATGGTGCTGGCCACTTCGGGTGGAAGAAGCTGGAGATGCTGTTGAGAGAGCGGTTCTATTGGAGTGGGATGCGTGAATCGGTGGAAGCCTGGTGCCGAGAGTGCGGTCCTTGTACGCTGAGGAGAAAGGACGAGACTAGCCAGAGGGCACCGTTACATCCCATCGTCACCCATCAGCCGCTGGAACTGGTCGCCCTAGACCATGTTAAGCTCACCCCTAGCCGAAGTGGGTACACCTACGCATTGACCATGGTAGACCACTACTCCAGATTTATGGTGGTAGTCCCCGTCAAGGACCTGACTGGTCGAACTGCTGCTCGTGCGTTCCAGGCTTATTTCTGCCGACCTCATGGGTACCCCGAGAAGGTGCTGACTGACCAAGGCCCGGCTTTTGAAGCAGAGGTGTTTCACGAATTCTGCCAGTTGTACGGCTGCAAGAAGATCCGGACCACTCCGTACCACGCCCAAACCAACGGCATGTGCGAGAAAATGAATCATTTGGTCCTGGGGCTCCTCAAGACGCTACCGCTGGAAGAACGGAACATGTGGCCGGAAAAGTTACCCGACTTGGTCGACATGTACAATAATATCCCAACCAGCTCGACGAAGTGCACCCCAGCGTATCTGATGAGGGCTCGGCCTGGCCGCCTGCCGGTGGATCTGGAGATGGGGTTGGAAGCTCCGGAAGCACTCCCTTCAACGGCAGAGTGGGAGAGTCGGAGGAGGGCCCAGTACCGGCAAATCCAGGAGTATGTAGAGAAAAACCTCAGTCGAAGTCGAGAACAGCAAGAGCACCGGTTCAACCAGAAGGCGCCTGCAGGTCCTTTCCAGCCAGGAGATGTGGTGCTGAAACGGAAGAGAAAAGCCCACAAACTGGATGACCAGTGGGAGCAAGTCCCTTACGTCGTACAACCCACCGAGTGGGACAATGGGAAAACCTACCAGATCAGTCGTGACCAAGGGGGCACCCTGGCCACAGTTTCTCGGGACCATTTGAAAAAATGCCCCCCGGTATTGAAAGCAGAAGCTGAAGCACCGGTTTCTCCACCAGTGGAAAAGGCAGCAGAGGTAATCCACACTGTAATGGGTGACTTCCCAGCAAACTGGCCTACACAGAACGGCGCGGTGATACTTCCAGTGATACTGTTCCCACAACCCGTGGATGAAGAAGTAGTGGAAGCGGTTAACCGTGAGCCAGAACCAGTGCCAGTGCCCAGGGATGAACCTGTACCCAGCCCCCCTGCACCTCCGCCTGCCCCACACTGTAGCAGGGAGGAGGAACCGATTGTTCCCTCTACCCCACTGTCTAGCATCACCGACACCGGGCCCCGAAGGTCCACCCGTTCCAACCTAGGTAGACCCCCACTTAGGTACAGGGAGACCGTTCTATGAGTGAAAGGGGTCCGCAAATGTAAAAGGTTGTTGTGTGTGTGTTTGAAAAAGTTGAAAGTTTTGAAAATGAAAAATGATTTACCGAAGTTTACCTGATTGTCTGCAGTGATTAGCAACCGGCAGGAGCCGGCACCGTTGTCCCCGTGGGGACCGTTTAAAATGCATGGGAACTATCCATGGACAAGCCCGTGAACTCTGCAGGGCAACCACAAACGTTAGTGGCTTGTAAATATGTTGGGTACTGTTACCGTTTCTGCAATGCCGCCTCCGGAGAGGCAGGTTGGAGGGAGGGCCCTGAGCAGAGCAGGCCAGGGCCCAGCCACCAAAGGGACCGGTGGCTACCCTCTGGAGGGCAAGGACAGATCCCGCTCGGGTGACTTGTGCTGGACTGTGGGTCAAGGGGTGCTGCCTGGGTTTTAGGGGCAGCATCAGGGCCAGGTTGCTTGGGTGGGAGAGAGCGGAAACCGTGACCGTACACCGTTGCAACGTTTAAAGTAAAATGTGCCTCCCGTCTTGGGAAGAGTTTATGATTAAAAATGTTATTTATGTTTGATTAACCCTTGTTATCCCCTTTTACAGAAAAATAAAACCGGTGTAGGACGGCAGCCCGCGGACGGTCTGCATTTTGCTAAGGGGGAATGTGTCACCCTGGGCAAGCCAGGGGACACAGATAACAACACCATTACACCCCACACTCCAGGTAGGCACACCTGCTAACCAGAAATCCTTGTTGCCTCCCTCCAGGAGTCTGTGATGCACACCAGGGGGTGGGCAAGGCGGTTGGCTCCGCCCACCAAGGAGCTCACGACTCTGGAGGCAGGAAGTAAGCCAGGCAGATAGCTCAGGGGAGAGCTGGAGAGAGGAGTTCTGTCGAGGAGGAGGAAGTGGAAGGAGTGAGGAGTAGCCCAGGCAGGGGCTAGAGGAAACAACCAGAAGTGAAAGTGAAGGAAAGGAAAGTGAAAAAGGAGGAAAGCAAGAAGTGGAGAGAGCGCAGAGAGTGCGCAGAGCCTGAGAGCCCAGCTGTGTGTAGGGCTAGAACAGCAAGGTCAGCGACGGCGGTGACTGTCCGGAGTGGGACAGTTCGGAAGTTCCTGGAAGGACCCCGTTGGCTGTGTGCCCGGTGGTCTGGAGCAGTGTTCCGAAGGACAGTCAGCACCAGGGCAGGGGCCTCTCGGACCCCGGCAAGGCTAGGAGTCGCCCAATTTGCCGAATCCGTCAGTGACGGGGACGCAGATCCCCCAACAACAAAGTCCCGATTGACGGCAACAGCCCGACCATTAACGGGGAGACACCGCCACCGCCAAGGCACCAGTTTCCCCAGGGCCAGCGCCTGCGGGCAAAGTGTAGAGCTCCTCCGGCCCAGATTGCAGTCGGGGAGCGGGTAACCGGAGGGAATCCACCGATACCACCAGACCACACAGGTGCAAGGAAGAGAGAAGTCACCGTCACCTACCGGGAGTGCAGGTGCAGCCGTCTGTGGGACCGTCCTACCAGCCGTTGGTTTACCGTACAAACTGTGTCCGTGTCAGGCTGAGTGAGTACCATAGTGCCGCAAGGCACAGCGCTGCCCCCGCGTCCCTGCGCCCTCCAGGCCCTACACTTTACATCTCTCCACCGGGCCCCGGGATCACCAACCCCTACCCACGGAGGGGCAACACAACACCTGGCTGCTCCCATCACCATCCCCGGGACCCCCACACCGAGCAGCGGTGGTGCAATCACCACAACCGTGGGTGGCGTCACGAACTATAACCCCAACAAACCACCCCCTTTCACTCACGGGCGAGGAGTGCCGCTCGAGACACCCCGGGATCCGGCCCGCGGCTCGAGCCACCAGGAGCAACTGCCGGACCTGAGCAGAAGGGGTGAGCGCGGTGTGCTGACACCCTCCTCCCCGCCCGCGACACTGCTCGCATGTCCGTGTGTTTACACAGACCGTGTGTGATCCCTACGGAGACATTTGGTTTTTTTCCCAGCAGCGCAGATGACAAGGGCCAATAGACGTCTATGGGGCCGTGAAAAACACGTACAGCACACAGATGGCATCAGTGTATAGTCTATGTGCTAGCTGTGTTCTGTTCGAGTTTAACATTGAAAATATAGGATACGTTTTGTAATTGTTGTACATGTAGTTAGCTGAGTTATGGTACTGTATCTATGTAGCAAGTGTGGTTTTGCTTCTATATCAATACAGTAAGCTCAGTTACATAGTTATTTAGGTTGAAAAAAGACCTAGGTCCATCTAGTTCAACCTTCCTCCACCAATTCTACATTTTGTCCCTAAGTCACTTTTAACCAACAATGTTGTGTGTACTAAGGAAATCATCCAGCTGTTTTTAAAAGCTGTTATAGTATCTGCCATTGCTACCTCTTGTGGTAGGGCATTCCGCAGTCTGCCTGCTCTAACCGTAAAGAACCCTTTCCTATTTCGCTGCCGGAATCGCTTTTCTTCCACTCGCAGTGTATGCCCCCTGGTCCTTAGTATTGTCTTTGGAATAAATAAGTCATGTACCAGTCCTTTATAGTGATCACACATGTATTTATACATATAAATGAGATCTCCTCTGAGACGTCTTTTGTTATGGTACCATATTTAAGCAGTAAGCTTAGTTCTGGTACTATGTCTATGAAGTAGGCTTGTTCTGTTCCTGTAGCTATGTAGGACGCGTGGGGTCTTGTTGCTGTTTGTATGTAGTAGACTGAGTAAGTACGATTTTGCTCCTGTATGGGTACAGTAAGCTCGGTTCTGCTCCTGTATCTCTGTAGTAAACTTGGTTCTGCTCTCGTATCTCTGTAGAAAGCTCGGTTCTGCTCTCGTATCTCTATAGTAGGCTCAGTTCTGCACCCTTATTTCTGTAGTATGCTCAGTTCTGATCTCGTATCTCTGTAGTAATCTCGGTTCTGCTCCCTTATCTCTGTAGTAAGCTCAGTTCTGCTCCCTTATCTCTGTAGTAAGCTTGGTTCTGCTCCCTTATCTCTGTCGTAAGCTTGGTTCTGCACCCATATTCCTGCAGTAAGCTCGGTTCTGCTTCCATATCTCTGTAGTAAGCTCAATTCTGCTCCCTTATCTATGTAGTAAGCTCGGTTCTGCTCCCTTATCTCTGTAGTACGCTCGGTTCTGCACCCTTATTTCTATAGTAAGCTCTGTTCTGCTCCCTTATCTCAGTAGTAAGCTCAGTTCTGCTCCCTTAACTGTGTAGTAAGCTTGGTTCTGCTCCCTTATCTCTGTAGTAGGCTCGGTTCTGCACCCATATGTCTGCAGTAAGCTCGGTTCTGCTCCCTTATCTATGTAGAAAGCTCGGTTATGCTCCCTTATCTCTGTAGTAAGCTTGGTTCTGCACCCTTATTTCTGTAGTAAGCTCTGTTCTGCTCCCTTATCTCTGTAGTAAGCTCTGTTCTGCTGGCTTATCTCTGTAGTAAGCTCAGTTCTGCTCCCTTAACTCTGTAGTAAGCTTGGTTCTGCTCCCTTATCTCTGTAGTAGGCTCGGTTCTGCACCCATATGTCTGTAGTAAGCTTGATTCTGCTCCCTTATCTATGTAGTAAGCTCCGTCCTGTTCCCTTATCTCTGTAGTAAGCTTGGTTCTGCACCCTTATTTCTGTAGTAAGCTCTCTTCTGCTCCCTTATCTCTGTAGTAAGCTTGGATCTGCTCCCTTATCTCTGTAGTAAGCTGGGGTCTCCTCCCTTATCTCGGTAGTAAGCTTGGTTCTGCACCCTTATCTCTGTAGTAAGCTGGGTTCTGCATCCTTATCTCTGTAGTAAGCTCAGTTCTTCTCCCTTATCTCTGTAGGTAAAAATAGTTTAAAGAATTCGGGTTAAAATGCTGCACTAAAAACCACAAATCCAAGGTGTATCATGAATTCCTTTTCTTTATTTTCACAGGTCAAGGCGTTTCAAAGGCATCTCCGCCTTCTTCATCAGGACAGAAGCCAAAAAGGAACAGCATAACACATGCTGCAAGCAAGGGATACATATATACAAGTGAAGTAGCCACATTTACAAAGATCACGTCAGCTTTCCGATGACTAAGAGACAAGTGGAGAGGGCAGAAACATTCAGAAAAAAAGAATAAACAAGAAAGGGAGACAAAAAAAGGGAGGAGGAGAAACGAAAAATAAAAAGAAAAAAGGGTGAATTTGTGAAAAGCTGTGGTGTGGAGAGTTAATCTTGCTGAAATGAATAATAAAAAAATAAAAAATGAAAATTATAAAAATGTGATGGAATTGTTATTCTTTTTTCACCTATCAATAAAAGTAATGGGATTTAGGATAGATATATACAGTCAGGGCCAGAAATATTTGGACAGTGACACAAGTTTTGTTATTTTAGCTGTTTACAAAAACATGTTCAGAAATACAATTATATATATAATATGGGCTGAAAGTGCACACTCCCAGCTGCAATATGAGAGTTTTCACATCCAAATCGGAGAAAGGGTTTAGGAATCATAGCTCTGTAATGCATAGCCTCCTCTTCTTAAAGGGACCAAAAGTAATTGGACAAGGGACTCTAAGGGCTGCAATTAACTCTGAAGGCGTCTCCCTCGTTAACCTGTAATCAATGAAGTAGTTAAAAGGTCTGGGGTTGATTACAGGTGTGTGGTTTTGCATTTGGAAGCTGTTGCTGTGACCAGACAACATGCGGTCTAAGGAACTCTCAATTAAGGTGAAGCAGAACATCCTGAGGCTGAAAAAAAAGAAAAAAATCCATCAGAGAGATAGCAGACATGCTTGGAGTAGCAAAATCAACAGTCGGGTACATTCTGAGAAAAAAGGAATTGACTGGTGAGCTTGGGAACTCAAAAAGGCCTGGGCGTCCACGGATGACAACAGTGGTGGATGATCGCCGCATACTTTCTTTGGTGAAGAAGAACCCATTCACAACATCAACTGAAGTGCAGAACACTCTCAGTGAAGTAGGTGTATCTGTCTCTAAGTCAACAGTAAAGAGAAGACTCCATGAAAGTAAATACAAAGGGTTCACATCTAGATGCAAACCATTCATCAATTCCAAAAATAGACATGCCAGAGTTAAATTTGCTGAAAAACACCTCATGAAGCCAGCTCAGTTCTGGAAAAGTATTCTATGGACAGATGAGACCAAGATCAACCTGTACCAGAATGATGGGAAGAAAAAAGTTTGGAGAAGAAAGGGAATGGCACATGATCCAAGGCACACCACATCCTCTGTAAAACATGGTGGAGGCAACGTGATGGCATGGGCATGCATGGCTTTCAATGGCACTGGGTCACTTGTGTTTATTGATGACATAACAGCAGACAAGAGTAGCCGGATGAATTCTGAAGTGTACCGGGATATACTTTCAGCCCAGATTCAGCCAAATGCTGCAAAGTTGATCGGACGGCGCTTCATAGTACAGATGGACAATGACCCCAAGCATACAGCCAAAGCTACCCAGGAGTTCATGAGTGCTAAAAAGTGGAACATTCTGCAATGACCAAGTCAATCACCAGATCTTAACCCAATTGAGCATGCATTTCACTTGCTCAAATCCAGACTTAAGACGGAAAGACCCACAAACAAGCAAGACCTGAAGGCTGCAGCTGTAAAGGCCTGGCAAAGCATTAAGAAGGAGGAAACCCAGCGTTTGGTGATGTCCATGGGTTCCAGACTTAAGGCAGTGATTGCCTCCAAAGGATTCGCAACAAAATATTGAAAATAAAAATATTTTGTTTGGGTTTGGTTTATTTGTCCAATTACTTTTGACCTCCTAAAATGTGGAGTGTTTGTAAAGAAATGTGTACAATTCCTACAATTTCTATCAGATATTTTTGTTCAAACCTTCAAATTAAACGTTACAATCTGCACTTGAATTCTGTTGTAGAGGTTTCATTTCAAATCCAATGTGGTGGCATGCAGAGCCCAACTCGCGAAAATTGTGTCACTGTCCAAATATTTCTGGACCTAACTGTATCTTTATTTATAGTGGCAGAACAACAAATGTATTATTTGCAAAAAAAAAATTATTATATTATTCGAAATCAAGGATAAGATATATTCTAAGGGGTATTAAAATCACTAGTGCTAGAAACATTTGGTTATAAGGAAAATGGGTAGTAAAAAAAAGGGATAGGGGGTTTATAGGGTGAGAATGAATTTTTCATATATAAAAAGATTATTTGTGTTCATTATTTATTTAATGAAGACTAAAAAATGAAAAATAAAAATGAAAAATAAAAAGGAGAATATTACATAGGAAACATGTGATATTACATAAAAAATATAAATGTGATATATGAAAAATCCTTATACTGTTGTGCTGAATGTTAGTGTAACAATGAATACTAATCCTGGGAGGAAGGGAACACGCAAAAATTGCTGGGTCCTGAGATAAATAAAAGTGAAGGTACTGCGATAAAGAGATGAGGAGAAAATCAACCTGTGTGGTAATAGAGGTGAAAAGAGTTCATCAGTGTGAGCACTACGCATGCGTGAAAAAACTCCGCTGCAAAAGAAACCTACTGGAAGGGGTGAGATGAGTTCATAGCGTGGGAAAAAAACAAATTGCGCGTGAGGCTAAAATGTAAGAAGGAAACATCCTAGGACGGGGTGAAATGAGTTCACGATGCAAGAGAGGAAAAAAAAGACCTGTAGAAATGTGGGAAAAAATACATTGGCTGGAATAGAGGGGAAAAAAAAACATTCCGTGTGGGTATAAAGCTTGGGAGAAAGAGAGCAGAGACTAGAGGGGACCCAAATGAAATTATAACGAAAAAAAAAATATATAATAGAAAGAAAAAATATATATGATAAAAATATATATAATTTCATACTACAACTTAAGAAATTATAAATTAATAAAGTATATGAAGAGAATCATAAATAGATATCTAAAAGGGTATTACAAAGGACATTTAAAATGAAATGCGCTGAAGAATGGAGACAATTGATAAACCTAATACACTGTTACTATCAAAGAGAAAAATTATACCAATATATTTAAAATATGACACTAATTTATAATGAAAAATACGTATATATACACATATATATGTATATAAATAAATAGAAAAATGATAAGTATAACTGCACATATGGATAAAAAGATAAATATGAAAATGAATATAAATATGCATATCCTATGTTAAAAAAAACATTCTATGTATGTATGCATATATATATATATATATATATATATATATATATATATATATACAGTGCCTACAAGTAGTATTCAACCCCCTGCAGATTTAGCAGGTTTACACATTCGGAGTTAACTTGGCATTGTGACATTTGGACTGTAGATCAGCCTGGAAGTGTGAAATGCACTTCAGCAAAAAAGAATGTTATTTCTTTTTTTATTTTTTTTTTTAAATTGTGAAAAGTTTATTCAGAGGGTCATTTATTATTCAACCCCTCAAACCACAAGAATTCTGTTTGGTTCCCCTAAAGTATTAAGAAGTATTTCAGGCACAAAGAACAATGAGCTTCACATGTTTGGATTAATTATCTCTTTTTCCAGCCTTTTCTGACTAATTAAGACCCTCCCCAAACTTGTGAACAGCACTCATACTTGGTCAACATGGGAAAGACAAAGGAGCATTCCAAGGCCATCATCGTGGAGGGTCACAAGGCTGGCAAGGGGTACAAAACCCTTTCCAAGGAGTTGGGCCTACCTGTCTCCACTGTTGGGAGCGTCATCCGGAAGTGGAAGGCTTATGGAACTACTGTTAGCCTTCCACGGCCTGGACAGCCTTTGAAAGTTTCCACCCGTGCCGAGGCCAGGCTTGTCCGAAGAGTCAAGGCTAACCTAAGGACAACAAGGAAGGAGCTCCGGGAAGATCTCATGGCAGTGGGGACATTGGTTTCAGTCAATACCATAAGTAACGTACTCCACCGCAGTGGTCTCCGTTCCAGACGTGAAAAAAAGGAACCTTTAATTTCAAAGCGTCATGTCAAGGCTCGTCTACAGTTTGCTCATGATCACTTGGAGGACTCTGAGACAGACTGGTTCAAGGTTCTCTGGTCTGATGAGACCAAGATCGAGATCTTTGGTGCCAACCACACACGTGACGTTTGGAGACTGGATGGCACTGCATACGACCCCAAGAATACCAACCCTACAGTCAAGCATGGTGGTGGCAGCATCATGCTGTGGGGCTGTTTCTCAGCCAAGGGGCCTGGCCATCTGGTCCGCATCCATGGGAAGATGGATAGCACTGCCTACCTGGAGAATTTGGCCAAGAACCTCCGCTCCTCCATCAAGGATCTTAAGATGGGTCGTCATTTCATCTTCCAACAAGACAACGACCCAAAGCACACAGCCAAGAAAACCAAGGCCTGGTTCAAGAGGGAAAAAATCAAGGTGTTGTAGTGGCTTAGTCAGTCTCCTGACTTAACCCAATTGAAAACTTGTGGAAGGAGCTCAAGATTAAAGTCCACATGAGACACCCAAAGAACCTAGATAACTTGGAGAAGATCTGCATGGAGGAGTGAGCCAAGATAACTCCAGAGACCTGTGCCGGCCTGATCAGGTCTTATAAAAGACGATTATTAGCTGTAATTGCAAACAAGGGTTATTCCACAAAATATTAAACCTAGGGGTTGAATAATAATTGACCCACACTTTTATGTTGAAAATTTATTAAAATTTAACTGAGCAACATAACTTGTTGGTTTGCAAGATTTATGCATCTGTTAATAAATCCTGCTCTTGTTTGAAGTTTGCAGGCTCTAACTTATTTGCATCTTATCAAACCTGCTAAATTTTTGCAACAGCTTTTTCAGTTTAATATATCTAATAAATGATGGGCTGAGTAATATTTCTGGATTGAAATGAGGTTTATTATACTAACAGAAAATGTCCAATCTGCATTTAAACAAAATTTGACCGGTGCAAAAATATGGGCACCCTTATCAATTTCTTGATTTGAACACTCCTAACTACTTTTTACTGACTTACTAAAGCACTAAATTGGTTTTGTAACCTCATTGAGCTTTGAACGTCATAGGCACGTGTATCCAATCATGAGAAAAAGTATTTAAGGTGGCCACTTGCAAGTAGTTCTCCTATTTGAATCTCCTATGAAGAGTGGCATCATGGGCTCCTCAAAACAACTCTCAAATGATCTGAAAACAAAGATTATTCAACATAGTTGTTCAGGGGAAGGATACAAAAAGTTGTCTCAGAGATTTAAACTGTCAGTTTCCACTGTGAGGAACATAGTAAGGAAATGGAAGAACACAGGTACAGTTCTTGTTAAGCCCAGAAGTAGCAGGCCAAGAAAAATATCAGAAAGGCAAAGAAGAATGGTGACAACAGTCAAGGACAATCCACAGACCACCTCCAAAGACCTGCAGCATCATCTTGCTGCAGATGGTGTCAATGTGCATCAGTCAACAATACAGCGCACGTTGCACAAGGAGAAGCTGTATTGGAGAGTGATGCGAAAGAAGCCGTTTCTGCAAGCACGCCACAAACAGAGTCACCTGAGGTATGCAAAAGCACATTTGGACAAGCCAGTTACATTTGGAAGAAGCTCCTGTGGACTGATGAAACAAAGATTGAGTTGTTTGGTCATACAAAAAGGCGTTATGCATGGAGGCAAAAAAACACGACATTCCAAGAAAAGCACTTGCTACCCACAGTAAAATTTGGTGGAGGTTCCATCATGCTTTGGGGCTGTGTGGCAAATGCCGGCACCGGGAATCTTGTTAAAGTTGAGGGTCGCATGGATTCAACTCAGTATCAGCAGATTCTTGACAATAATGTGCAAGAATCAGTGACGAAGTTGAAGTTACGCAGGGGATGGATATTTCAGCAAGACAATGATCCAAAACACCGCTCCAAATCTACTCAGGCATTCATGCAGAGGAACAATTACAATGTTCTGGAATGACCATCCCAGTCCCCAGACCTGAATATCATTGAAAATCTGTGGGATGATTTGAAGCGTGCTGTCCAGGCTCGGCGACCATCAAACTTAACTGAACTGGAATTGTTTTGTAAACAGGAATGGTCAAATATACCTTCATCCAGTATCCAGGAACTCATTAAAAGCTACAGGAAGCGACTAGAGGCTGTTATTTTTGCAAATGGAGGATCTACAAAATATTAATGTTACTTTTATGTTGAGGTGCCCATACTTTTGCACCGATCAAATTTTGTTTAAATGCGGATTGCACATTTTCTGTTAGTACGATAAACCTCATTTAAATCCAGAAATATTACTCAGTCCATCAGTTATTAGATATATGAAACTGAAATAGCTGTTGCAAAAACCCAAATTGTTATAAAGAAAAAAGGTTAACATTAATAGGGGTGCCCAAATGTTTTCATATGACTATATATATATATATATATATATATATATATATATATATATATATATATATATATATATCTGAAAGGGTAAAAAGGGGAAATAAAAAACTCTTCAGTTAATATAAAAGTACAAATGTATGGGATAATGATTAAAAGAACAATCCTTTAAAAAAAACACCACAAGTTACTAGAAGAGATCAGTTATTTCATTCAAACCCGCAGGTTTTAAGGTGTCAAGTTTATGAATCCAAAAAGTCTCTTTTTTACTTAGCATTTCCAACCTATTTGGTATATTAGGCGGAATATGCTCTATGAATATAAGCAACATCTGAACAAGACCATGTGGGGGAAATTTTTGGTGGTCACAACTGATCACCATAACCCCAATACAGGACAAAAAGGATACGTAATCCCTGGTAGAGACTCCATAAACATGTTCAAAAAACCATAGAAAAGAGTCAATGACACTACCTTGATGCAAAAAACAGTATATAAATTTTATTAAACACTTATATAAACAAGTGCAATTAAAAAGTTCAAGACGTGCTGGTAAGGATACAAAAAATGGTGGAACATGTACCACACTGCTGGCTATATATATAGTAGGCAAATCAGCCTATGGCTGGGAAATCCGTGTCATAAGTGGTAACATTAAAGGAGGCACTCAGTGGTTACCCTATAGAGTACATAAAGTGCAGCATAATGCAGGGATGTAATTAATGCTAGGCAGAGGGCCAGTAAAAAGTGCCTATTATGCAGAGCATATCGCTCCAGAATGAAAAAAGGGGGGGGGGAACTCAATTCCACTGCTGCCCGTACCGGTAACCAACAGAGGCATAAGTGAGGTGCAGCTCCACGCGTTTCGCGAGGGCTTCTTCACAAAGTCTTGCGACCCCCTTGTGAAGAAGCCCTCGCGAAACGCGTTGGGGTCTGTGGAGCTGCACCTCTATCTTGCTGACTTGGCTATTATGGGTATGTGTCCTTCTTAACCCTTTATAAACTTATGCCTCTGTTGGTTACCGGTACGAGCAGCAGTGGAATTGAGTTCCCCCCCTTTTTCATTCTGGAGCGATAGGCTCTGCATAATAGACACTTTTTACCGGCCCTCTGCCTAGCATTAATTACATCCCTGCATTATGCTGCACTTTATGTACTCTAAAGGGTAACCACTGAGTGCCTCCTTTAATGTTACCACTTATGATACGGATTTCCCAGCCATAGGCTGATTTGCCTACTATATATATAGCCAGCAGTGTGGTACATGTTCCACCATTTTTTGTATCCTTACCAGCACGTCTTGAACCTTTTAATTGCGCTTGTTTATATAAGTGTTTAATAAAATTTATATACTGTTTTTTGCATCAAGGTAGTGTCATTGACTCTTTTCTATGGTTTTTGGAATATGCTCTATGGGAGTAATTTTGAAAGACATTGTTTTGTTGTGAAACAGGGCACAGTGCTTGGAAAGGCCATGTAACATATACAGAATTTTTACATTATGCCTATGCAAATTTAGTCTGTTGTGCAAAGCAGGTCTTTCCTACATATTGTTTGGCACAAATACAGTCAACTAAGTAAATAACATGCTCTGAAAGGCATGTTAGGTGGTCTCTTATAGGGAAATTTTCAGACTTTTTATGGGAACAAAAACATGTCCTTTTGTGGCATATGCTCTTATAGCATAAACCGTTTTTAGTGTTACATCTAAAAGATCCAATCAAAGAGGTCAGGGTTTTAGTTACCTGAAGCTCTCTTAATCTGCTGGGAGCTAATATATTTTTAATAGTAGGGGCTCTCCTAAAAGTAATGCCAGGATGAGTGGGCAAAATGTACTTCAAAATAGGGTAGTTTAAAAGTACATCACAATGTTTATCGAATATATTTCTAATCCTGAAATTATCACTACTAAAAGTGGTTAAAAAAATTGAGGGAAAAGATGTTTTCCAAGTGGTTAAAATCATCCATCTTGCTCTCTGACTGCAGGGATTTTTTGGAGATTAATAGCTCTTTTTGTTCAAAAATCCTAGTTGCGTTGTAAGCTTTTTTAACCAAGGCTTTAGGGTATTCTTTTTCTTGGAAACGGTCTCTTAGGATGTCTACCTGTGTTTTAAAATCTTCCTTTGTCGTACAGTTTCTCCTTATTCTTTTATATTGATTGATAGGAATGTTCTGCAGCCATATCCTATAATGTTCACTCTTATAATTAATGTAGCTGTTGGCATCTTCTTGTTTAAAATACGTTTTGGTAAAAATTCTATTATCCTTATGATAGATAGTTAAATCAAGAAAGTGAATGGTCTTATTGTCAATGGTTGGGTGTGAATTCAAGACCCCAAGTGTTATTTTTGAGTGAACCAAGGAAGGATTCTATATTGCCATGTTCATTATCCCAAATTAAAAACAAATCGTCTATAAATCTTCTATAAACGATTATAATGTTAACATAATGGCCATCTAATATATGGAGAGTTTCAAAGAGACCCATAAATAAATTAGCATAAGAACATGCTGCTTTAGATCCCATTGCTGTACCGAGGCGTTGATGGTACAGCTTATCTGAGAAGGTAAAAAAAAATTATTATGTAGAATGAAACTCATTGCTTCAACGAGAAATTCTTTTTGTAAGGCAGGGATTCTGAGGTCTCTTTTGAGGAAATACCAAAGACTAAATAGACCCAAATCATGTGCAATATTAGAGTACAATGCAGATACATCAATACTTACAAAAAGGTAAGGATGTTTCCATGGAATGTCATTGATAATATCTATCAGGTGAGAGGAGTCTCTGAGGTGGCTTTTGAGACTTAATACATGCGGTTGCATTATTTGGTCAACATATGCGGCCAAATTGGCTGTGAGTGAGTTAATGCCCGAAATAATAGGGCGCCCTGGGGGGGTTAACTGGATTTTTGTGTAACTTTGGCAGATGATAAAAGAACGCCATATTGATTAATGGGCGTGGCCGGCTGCAGAGTGATGAGGAAGTGAAAATACTCTGCTCTGTGTTTCACTCAACAAAGCTACAAAATACAGCAACTTGGATGGACCTTAGCATTTATTGAACAACACAGTGCACAAGAGGACTTTCTCTGGATCATTTCGGTACCAAAATTATCTAAATCGGGCTCTCCTAGCCTGAGATATCACAGAATATAGCAGGCACTATCACAGCACAGAAGGCCCGAGGAACAGTGGACACAGAACAAGCACTGGTGAGTGCATATAAACCTGGGCCAGGGGGGCACAATTTATCACACTAGGCCTGATTCAGGGGATATAACTGTTAACACAGTGGGAGACATAACTGGGCTGAGCAGGAGCCTTTTCCCCGCAGCTCCATTTCTCCCCCTCCACCACTTCTCTCAAACTGCAAGGGCCAGAATCTCTGCAGCATTGCATATGCTAATTAACCCCTGTGGTGAAGTTGCTTAAGCTGGGTTTACACACTGCAACATCTCAAACGACATCGCTGTAACGTCACCGGTTTTGTGACGCAATAGCGATGTCGTTTGCGATGTTGCAGTGTGTGAAACACATCAGCGACCTGGCCCCTGCTGTGAAGTTGCTGATCGCTACAAATCATTCAGGACCATTCCTAGGTCCTTTGTTTCCCGCTGTGCAGCATGCATCGCTAGAAAGTTTCAGTGTGTGAAAGACTTTGCAGCGACTTTGTTAGCAACTTCCCTTTCAAAAAGCTGCTTATCAACGTCCCCAACAACCAGCTAGGTCGCTCTGCAGGTCCGGATCGCTGTTGCCTTGTTGGCCAGGTTTGCCTGTTTGACAGCTCACCAGCGACTCAACAGAGACTTAGGGAGGTCGCTGTTACGTCACAAAACTGGTGACGTTACAGCGATGTCCTTTGCGATGTTGCAGTGTGTAAACCCAGCTTTATTCTTGCTGGAGCTGAACTTTATCTTTGAAAGGGATTAACAAATAAATCAACAAGCCACTAAAGCTGGGTTCACACTAAGCGACAGCGACAACGACGTCGCTGTTACATCACCATTTTCGGTGACGTAACAGCGACCTTGTAAGTCGCTGTTATGATCGCTGCTTAGCTGCCAAACACAGCAGAAGCAGCAGCGATCATAACGTCGCTGTGCTACATGTGCAGAGAGCAGGGAGTCGCGCTTAGCGCTGGCTCCTTGCTCTCCTAGGTACAGTACACATCGGGTTAATTAACCCGATGTGTGCTGCAGCTACATGTCACAGTGCAGAGAGCAGGGAGCCGCGCGCACTGCTTAGCGCTGGCTCCTTGCTCTCCTTGCTACAGTATACATCGGGTTAATTACCTGATGTGTACTGCAGCCACATGTGCACAGAGCAGGAGCCGGCACTGGCAGCAAGAGCGGAGGCTGGTAACGAAGGTAAATATCGGGTAACCAGGAAAAGGTCTTCCCTTGGTTACCCGATGTTTACGCTGGTTACAGCTTACCGCAGCTGCCAGACGCCGGCTCCTGCTCGCTTCATTTCATCGCTCTCTCGCTGTCACACACAGCGATGTGTGTGTCACAGCGGGAGAGTGACGACCAAAAAATGAAGCTGGACATTCAGCAACGACCGGCGACCTCACAGCAGGGGCCAGGTCGTTGCTGGATGTCACACACAGCGACAGCGACGGGATGTCGCTGCAACGTCACAGAAAATGGTGACGTAGCAGCGACGTCGTTGTCGTTGTCGCTGTGTGTGACACCAGCTTAAGTGGTGAAGGTAGGGCGGCCCTGACTTTATATCACCCTGTAAATAGGAGATTCTCCTATATAATAAACTATACAACTGCTTTTAAAACTTATTGTACTGCAAAGCAACCCTGTGCAGCATTCAGCCTGCAACTCACTGTATAATACCCTACTGTGACAAAGGTCTTGCTGCCAACTATTTGTGAGCATCAGCAAACCAGCATAAACAAAGATCAATAACAGACTTCAGTTAAAAACAACTACCCAAGGAGAGCTGCAGGATCCCTAAACAGCTTGTCTATAGCCTATTCAACAACAAAGCCCTGACAAGTGCATATTCCTTGTAAGATTAACAAATAACAGACATTTCTGCATATTCCCATAAGGTTGAAGTTAATCAGAGGTCTCAGCTACTGAACCGTCAAGACTAAAATAAACATTGCTAACAGTAGTCAAATACTATAACTGTAATTACACCAGCACAAAATGTCAAAACCAACTCCAACTACAAATAGCAAAATGGAAAGAAGTACACAACAAACCAAATAGAACACTACTAAATCCCCACTGAAACCATCTGCACAATCAAGCAGCAAATCTGCACCACAAAAGGAGATAAAACTGGTATCACTAGTCACTCAACTCCATGACACTGCAAGAAGCATTAGCTCTCCCAATGTGTCTCAACATATCAAGGCCGTCTCAGTTTCTCCCTATACAGACAGTGATTTTCCTGCTCTAAAGAGATTTAGAAGATAGCACAATGGACATCACATACCAAACTCAAAAAAGAAAGGAACCCGATTCGGACAGATCAAGGATAGCTAACCCCCATTCGGATGGCGAATATAAATCAGATTCGGAGTCATCCCCAACACAGAGTCCAGCAAAAAACAAGATTAGAATGGAACATTCAGACGATAATAATGGCAATACAATAAATCATGTCATCAACTTTGAGGATATCGCTTCGTCTGATAAAAACGCCTATGAAAATTTTGTGAAAAGCGCAATGGCAACAATGTTCGAAAAATGTAATATTCTGTTTCAGAATCAAAACAAGCTTTTGCAAGCCAGCATTGACTCTAACAACAACAGGTTCTCAGAGCATGAAGATAGAATAAAAAAAATTGAGGATAACAGCCAATCAGTAGACTTGGAGCAAGCAACAATGAAGAACGAAATCCGCCAATTAAGAGCCAAGATTGCGGATATGGAAGATCGAAATCGTAGAAACAATGTCAAGATAAGAGGCATCCCAGAATCCGTACCCCCGAAAGGACTTTCCGAATTCTTGAAAAGCATCATATGTGCTGTATTACCTTCTGTTAAAGAATTAGAACTTATTATCGACAGAATACACAGACTCCCGAGACCCAGACATATTTCCGAGGAAACTCCAAGGGATACCATAGCAAGAATCCATTTTTTCCATTGTAGCGGGGTGGGGGTCCCCCAGGACGACAATGAGGCAGTGACCCAAAACAGTCTGATCCAAACAGTTTTATTGTCCTTGCTGTACAGGAAAAGTCATCCGGAACACAGCCGGGTACTCACAGTCCATATGGTTCCCCGTCACACAGGCACGGCTTGCCGTAGGAGACGGTCTTACTATATTCCGTTTTGCTATTCCCGGGGGTCCACAGACCTGTGTTATAGTTCCACACAGGCCTGAACTCTCTTCAGTTTCCTGCTCTGCAGCTTACACAACACGCTCTGCCCCACCCAGGCCTTTACAAAGAGCTTTTAAATGAGAACTGTGGACATGAGCCACCTGCATAACCCGGCCTGGAGGTTTCCGGACTGACCACTATGTAGGGCTCTAATATGTTTCTGTGCGCATTCTGGGAGATACGTACCGTCCGTCACATATCAATGGCCCCGCTATCTCACATACCCCCCCCCTCCGTTCAAACCCGAGGGGATGAACGGACGCACCCAAACAGGCCGCCCGAGACACGGCATCGGCATTGCCCTGGGACGAACCGGCCCGATGTTCTACCGTAAAACTGAAATTCTGAAGGGACAGGAACCAGCGGGTGACCTGGGCATTCCGTTCCTTCGCATTTCTCATCCAGACGAGGGGCGCGTGGTCCGTTACCAACCGAAACTGTCGCCCGAGCAAATAATAGCGCAGGGACTCCAAGGCCCATTTAATAGCCAAGCACTCCTTCTCCACTACGCTATAATTCTTTTCTGCCGGGGCAGTTTCCGGCTCAAATAGGTAACCAGATTCTCAGTTCCGTTCACCTCTTGCGAGAGTACGGCACCCAGACCCACCTCGGAGGCATCTGTTTGTACCAGGAAGGTGTTACCGAAATCGGGGCTAATGAGGACAGGTTGACCACACAAGGCAGTCTTCATGGACTGAAACGCTTCCTCAGCCTGAGGGGTCCAGCGTACCATAGCCGCCTTTTTCCCCTTCAGCAGATCGGTCAAAGCTGCTGTTCTCCCAGCAAAGTCCGGTATAAACCGCCGGTAATACCCGACAATGCCGAGGAACGCTCTCACCTGTTTAGTGGACACTGGTCTGGGCCACTTTTGGATGGCCTCTATTTTATTTACTTGAGGTTTGATCACCCCGCGGCCAATCACGTACCCCAAATAGCGGGCTTCCTCCTGACCGATTGCACATTTCTTTGGGTTTGCAGTCAACCCTGCCGCCCGCAGGGAGTTAACGACGGCCTGGACCTGGGACAAGTGGGTCTGCCAATCGGAACTGAAGATGATGATGTCGTCTAGATAGTTACCAACCTCATGTCCTAAAGCAACTGCGAAACACGTGTCGGAGTGTGAGGGCCGCGGCAGGATATTTTCAGGTGATGTAATTTGTTATTTCCATTTTCAATGTACCTGTTATTTACCGTCTTGCCTGTTTAAGTCTGCCTGCATTACCACTCCCCCTTCCCCCCTTGGTATCTACTCAGTTGCTTGTGCCTGGCATGTATTATGCTTTATTAAGCTGTATTTTTGTTCACCTTACTTGTTTTGGTGAACGTTATATCGCATAGACAGTTCCAACTTGGAAGGTTGCCCCACTTAGGGGTGTGACTGATATTGGCATGATTCATATATATGCCATGCACGGACAATGTGTGGATCTGGATGGGTGAGGGGCAGTAAGTGGATCTTCACTGCAGGTGGAATACTTTATTGCTGCACTCTGTGTTCTGCACATGGTTGTTGATCAATATTCACACATATGCTCTGCAGGTTGGTGGAATTCCATCTGCACAGCAATTCAGTAGTGATTCATTATAACCAATGAGCAGCGCAGGATATTGCAATTAGTCTAACAGGTATGCCGGTGCAGGTGTATAATTTTGGTCACCTGAAAAACCATTAATCTTTGGTAACTTTTCCTGACTGTGTCCCTCTCTGTTTACGGTACCTTTTGTCTGTTTTAAACTTTTTTAATCAATATTAATAAAGGTGTCTTTTTTACTGTCTTTCGTGTCACTCGTATATGTGGGTGTCCATTGACATCCATGGTTGTGTGTAATTATGTCGTCTAGATAGGCGGATGCGTACTTCTGATGGGGTTCCAACACTATGTCCATCAGTCTTTGGAAAGTAGCCGGGGCTCCATGTAAACCAAAAGGCAAGACAACATAGTGATAGAGCCCCTCTGGTGTAATAAAGGCCGTTTTTTCCTTGGCTGACTCTGTCAGCGGCACCTGCCAATAGCCTTTGGTAAGGTCAAGCGTCGTGAAATATTGAGCCTTTCCCAACCGTTCAATAAGTTCGTCCACCCGGGGCATAGGGTAAAGGTCAAACTTGGAAACCTCATTCAATCTCCGGAAGTCATTGCAGAAACGTAGCGATCCGTCGGGTTTTGGAATCAGCACAATGGGACTAGCCCAGTCACTCTTTGATTCCTCGATCACCCCTAGGGTAACCATCTGTTTCACCTCTGCTGCAATGGCTTGTCTCCGGGCCTCAGGCACTCGGTACGGTTTAATACGCACCTTTACTCGAGGCTCGGTGACAATGTCATGTTGGATAACCGAAGTACGGCCGGGTATCTCGGAAAACACATCCGAGTTCTGCTGTACCAACTTCCGAACCTCCCGACGCTGCAGTTTAGTGAGGGTGTCGCCTAAGTGTACACTCCCTTCTGTTCCCAGGATGGGTGGCACTACAGGTTCCCTCCAGGACCCACCGGTGTTACTCCCGTCACCATACAGTCACGGTCTTTCCAGGCTTTAAGCAAGTTAATATGATACAGTTGTTCCGGCTTCCTCCTCCCCGGCTGGTATATTCGGTAGTTCACCTCCCCCACCTTTTCCCGAACCTCACACGGCCCCTGCCATTTGGCCAACAGTTTACTCTCGGCCGTGGGCACCAAAACCAAGACCCGATCCCCTACATCAAAAGATCTGATGGTGGCTCGTGTGTTATAAGTGCGCCTTTGCGCCCCTTGTGCCCTCGTTAGATGTTCTTTTACAATAGGCAAAACCGCTGCGATGCGGTCTTGCATTAGAGCCACATGTTCAATCACACTTTTATATGGGGTGGGCTCCTGTTCCCATGTTTCCTTGGCTACGTCCAGCAAGCCCCTAGGGTGTCTGCCATAAAGCAACTCGAATGGCGAAAAACCCGTGGATGCCTGCGGCACCTCTCGGAGCGCAAACATAAGATAGGGCAACAGCATGTCCCAGTCCTTGGCAACCACTTTTTTAAGCATGGACTTAAGGGTTTTGTTGCACCGCTCGACCAGCCCATCGGTTTGCGGATGGTACACCGATGTGCGCAGGTGCTTTATTTTCAACAGTTTACATAATTCTTTTGTCACCTTGGACATAAACAGGGTCCCCTGGTCAGTAAGGATCTCCTTTGGTAACCCAAGACGACAAAATATGGCAAATAACTCCCGAGCAATAAGCTTCGCGGAGGTATGGCGCAGCGGAATGGCCTCTGGATAGCGTGTGGCGTAATCCACAACCACCAATATGTGTTGGTGACCGCGTGCGGATTTTACCAGGGGCCCTACCAGATCCATTGCGATCCGTTCAAAAGGTTCCTCTATAATTGGAAGAGGCACCAATGGACTCCGGAAACTCGCAATGGGCGAGGTCAGTTGGCAGTCCGGGCAGGATTCACAGAATTTCCGTACATCTGCGTACACTCCTGGCCAAAAGAACCTCCGTAAAATACGCTCTTGTGTCTTGGTAGCCCCTAAGTGTCCCCCCAGGGGGTGTGTGTGAGCCATGTTAAGCACTGCCTGACGATGGGTTTGTGGCACGACCAGTTGTTCTACTATCTCTTCCCTGCTTTTGTCTATTCAGTAGAGTAAATCATTATAAACCGCCATGCGGGGAAAGACAACTTCTGCCCCTGGTTGTTGGGCCACCCCATTCACCTCTTTTACATTCTCCCACGCCTGGGAGAGAGTAGGATCCCTTAGCAGGGCCATCCTGAAGTCCTCCCGGGATGTTTCCAGCTCCGGGATCGCTACAGTCTCTTCACTTTCCCCTGCCAACACCTCTAGTGGACCCCTGTCAGGGTCTCCCCCTGTCCCAAGGTCGGCGATCCCTACAGCAGGTATCACCGACTCGGGATCATCGGGCTCCGCACCCAGATTTATTTTTGCTTTGGAAAAGGTATTATTTCTATCCCCCAGGTACCAAAACAACGGAAAATCCCTTCCCATTACTACCCCATATGGTAGGGTTTTCACCACTCCTACCACATGCGTCACGTCCCCGCACGAAGTGGAGAGGCATACCTCTGCTGTTGGATATTTGCGGAGTTCACCATGTATACACACAATCCCAACCTCCCTCTCCGTGGACTCCGACCCCGAGATCAGCGACCCATGAACGAGGGTCACTATACTGCCTGAGTCCAAAAGGGCCTCTGCCCGATGTCCATTTACATACACATGACATAGAGGAGGTTCAAGAATAGGGCGTGCAGCATACACCGTATTAGCATACATAGACATTCGGCGGGTGTACCCACAATCCATGGACTCCGTAATCAACGGGCAATAAGCGGCGATATGGCCGGGCCCTTGACATCTCCAGCACTTCATAGCGGTGGCCCCACCAGTTTTTATTACTATTCCTGGGGGAACTAGTCTTTTGCCGCTCTCAGTGTGGGTTGCCCCCTCAATATGGGCTTTGTTTTTGTTGTTCACCAGTGCCGTACGTGTCTCTCGGCCAGGGTCCTGTGGCCGCCGGGCTTGACGCACTGTGGCAGAGTCTCGTATAAAGTCCTGTGTGGCGGTATATCGCTCAACTAAACTCACCACCTGGTCCAGGTTACCCGGGTCTCCTTGCCCCACCCAACGTTGAATAGCGACTGGCAAAGTCCACACCAACCGGTCGACCACCACCCTTTCCACCATCTGGGCTGGAGACAACACCTCCGGCTGTAACCACTTTTTAACCAGTTGTAGTAAGTCATATGCCTGAGACCTGGCTGGACAGGTCTCCACATAGGCCCATGAAAACACTCGCTGAGCCCTCACGTAGGTATTGACCCCCAGATGTGCAAGGATCTCACCTTTCAATTTCTTGTAGTCCAGGGCATCCTCCCAGCTGAGGTCGAAGTAGGAGTTCTGGGGTGTGAGAGGTAGCGGGATCGATGCCCGCATTCTCCAACATAATGTAGCGGGGTGGGGGTACCCCAGGACGACAATGAGGCAGTGACCCAAAACAGTCTGATCCAAACAGTTTTATTGTCGTTGCTGTACAGGAAAAGTCATCCGGAACACAGCCGGGTACTCACAGTCCATATGGTTCCCCGTCACACAGGCACGGCTTGCCGTAGGAGACGGTCTTACTATATTCCGTTTTGCTATTCCCGGGGGTCCACAGACCTGTGTTATAGTTCCACACAGGCCTGAACTCTCTTCAGTTTCCTGCTCTGCAGCTTACACAACACGCTCTGCCCCACCCAGGCCTTTACAAAGAGCTTTTAAATGAGAACTGTGGACATGAGCCACCTGCATAACCCGGCCTGGAGGTTTCCGGACTGACCACTATGTAGGGCTCTAATATGTTTCTGTGCGCATTCTGGGAGATACGTACCGTCCGTCACGTATCAATGGCCCCGCTATCTCACACCATATAAAGGAGGAGTTTATGCAAAAATTAAGAAAAATGAAAAATCTCCCGAAGCCCTTTGAGCTAATAAGAGTATTCACTGACCTCTCCAAAGAGACCATGGCAATGCGCAAATCTTTCAATTTAACCACTAGCTTCTGCCAGGATAATGGAATCCAGTACAGATGGGTCTTTCCCACTAAATTATTGATCTCATTCAGAGGGAAAATAGTACCCATTACAATTCCTGAAGATGACCACCGCTTTGTCAGCTCCCTTGAGGAACGAGAAGCCCCTCACTCAGATCCACGATGTAGACCAACATAGACTTGGCCCTGAAAAAATTCTTTGATTTATTTTGATGGGCCTGTTATTTTCTCATCAAGAGATCTTGTGCTTTAAAAATATAATACAAGCTTATCTATTCATGTTATGGTTATAATGCAAACGTTATACATGTCTTTCCCAATTTTCACATGATGAGTGACTCACGGTAACATAATTTGTTGTTTCATTTTATATATAACCTTTTATTTTTCACAAAACTACAATTAGTACTTGGAGATAAAGTACTATATTAAAGTCTTTACAGCAATAGACTAGTGCCTCAAGAGGGAAGTGTCTGACAAAAGGCAATTCCCAGAGATTAATTTTGTTGGAACAATATTTTTTTTCTTGTTTTTCTGTTATTTGAGTATCTTATAGGTAAAGACACTGAACGACAAGATACAGAATTAAGAACCCTTAAATTTTGAATAAAGTATCTGAAGTAAGATACTTTAGAAAATTACTGTTTGTTTACAGATATTTACAAATTAACTGTAGCAGTTTTGTTAAGCGTTCGCATTGTACTAGTATTGGTATACAATACAGAAATTTATCTTTTATATTAGGTCAGCTAAAAACCTTGGTAACCCATTTCAACACTTAATGGATAACATGTAAATATAATTAAACCCCAAAACAACTGTAACCCAAAATGGACATAAACATTCTATCACTAAATGTTAAAGGTATGAACAGCCCTAATAGAAGATTCATGATTTGGAAGGAAATCAAAAATTGTAAAGCAAATATAATCTGTCTTCAAGAAACAAGATTGGCCAGAAACAATCACCCTAAATTTGTAAATAAGAATTATACTAATATTTTCAAAGCCCTTAATGAAAAAAAGAAAGCAGGAGTTATTGCGATAATCAGTAACTCAACTAGGTTCTCCTTGATATCTGAAATACAAGACCCTGAAGGACGGTACCTTATCCTTATTGGTAAAATTAATGACCACCTATGTACTATCGTAAATGTATATGCCCCAAACAGTGGCCAGATTACTTTCCTAAATAATCTAATGGAAAAAATTCAGAAGCACAAACAAGGAGATCTCTTTTTAATAGGCGATTTTAACTTGATACCTGATATTAAGATGGACTCAACAGCAAATCCAAGACAACATCACCCATCATTATATAAATGGCTTCAAATTCATAAACTGTTGGACACCTTCAGATGTCTTAACACCACATCTAAGGAATATACCTTCTACTCATCAGCCCACAAAACCTTTTCTAGAATAGATTTACTTTTAACTGAATCCCTTTCAATCTCCAGACTAACTAAAATAGAAATTAAGGATAAAACTTTCTCAGACCACTCTCCCTTATTCTGCACAATTAAAGTAGGCCCCCCAGACAGATTAAATTTCACCTGGAAAAATAACCCAGCAATTTTCCAACACCCAAACTTTCAACAAGAAATTGAAAAATCTTTAAAAAATTATTTCTCCGAAAACGCCTCAGAAACTATGAATCCTTTTTCAGTTTGGAATGCCAACAAGGCGGTACAAAGAGGCATTGATTCAAATTTCTTCAAGACTGAAAAAACAAAGGAATTCAGATCTGTCTAAAATACAAGAAAAAATAAAAGAAAAAGAAAAAGAACAGCAAAGACTACACCAGCCCAGCCAACAAATACATGTCAACATTATAAAATTGCGTATACAACTGAGAGACTTACTTCTGGCTGACTATGATAAATATGTGAGAATATTAAATACAAACCATTATAGATCAGTTAACAAACCAACTAAATATATGGCACGTAGAATTAAACAAAAAAGAATTAGGAATAGGATACACAAGATAAAACACCCAGATGGCCATTATTATACCCATCCAAAAGACATCGTAGAAGCATTTGTGAGTAATTTAAAAAAACTATATAACCTCAATTCCACTCCTTCTGACCAGAATGATAACCTCAACAAAATGAATAACTTCTTGGACAAAATCCATCTTCTTAAACTAAATGAGCATCAACTAAATATTTTAAATCGTCCATTTACCGACTCCAAAATTTTACAAACAATTAAAAACCTAAAAATAAACAAGTCCCCAGGGCCAGATGGGTTTTCTAATGAATTTTACAAGACTTTTTCCCAATTACTTGTACCTCACCTCTGTATAATTTTTAATCACGCAGCTTCCACCAGAGAATTCCCTGCAGAAATGCTCCAGGCAAATATAACCCTCATCCCTAAACCAAATAGTGACCCTGAATTATTGACTAGTTATAGACCCATCTCTCTAATTAATACAGATGTAAAAATTTATTCAAAAATATTAGCCGAAAGATTAAAAGAAATTCTCTCATCATTGATCCATCAAGACCAATTAGGATTTGTTAAAAATAGACAACCATCAGACGGTACTAGAAGATTACTAAACATTCTTGAATACGCTAAAAAATCTAGAACACCCACCCTACTTTTATCACTTGACGCTGAGAAAGCATTTGATAGAGTGGGGTGGGAATTCTTGGAAAACACCCTGAAAAAATTTGGCTTTGACAACACATCCATTAACTCCATCATGGCGCTATATTCCTGCCCCTCAGTCACAATTAAATCAGACAACCACTCTTCGAAATCTTTTATGATAACCAATGGAACTCGGCAGGGATGTCCATTATCACCGCTACTTTTTGCCCTTATTATGGAACCTTTGGCAGAATGTATCAGGTCAAATGAAAAAATTAAAGGTATTTCCATAGGCAAAGAAAACTTTAAAATAAGTCTTTTTGCGGACGGTGTAATTATGACTCTTAGCGACCCATTAAACTCCATCAAGGAGACCAACAACATTTTGAAAGAATTCTCCATTGTTTCAAACTTTAAAATTAATGAGAAAAAGTCAAAAATGCTAGCTCTTAACCTCATCCCAACAGCACAAGAAAATCTTAGAAATAATGTTAATTATGAATGGGTTACAGACGCTATTGAATACTTAGGTATTACTTTCACAAAAGATATTAAAAGCACCTTAATCCTCAACATGAATAAACTCACAACTCAGATTGAAAAAGACTTTGCAACATACAACAAAACCGAAACGACATGGCTTGGTAGAATATTGGTAGCTAAGATGTTTATTCTACCCAAAATTTTATATACAATTAGATGTCTACCTATCATCATCCCAGACGAATTCCTAGTGAAATTGCAAAAATCGATCAACAAATATGTCTGGAATAATAGTAAAGCAAGGGTGGCCAAAAATACATTATTAAAAATAAAATTAATGGAGGATATGGCCTTCCTAATATACAAGCATATTATTACTCAAATTTATTAAAACAAACCAACAATTGGTTATTAAAAAATAAAAATACTCCAACTTGGGTTAACCTGGAACTAATATTATTAGGAAATAATTCTTTCCGCTCTCCTTTATTGGAACAGTTACTAAGCTCTGGAGGCCGAAAATCCAATACCTATGATAGCAGCACTATTAACCCCTTCACGACCATGGACAGAAAGATCCGTCCTTGTGCCCTGGGCCTTAACGACCAAGGACGGATCTTTCCGTCATGGCGGAATCGCGGCACCGGAGCCTCCGGTGACTGCAATATGTTAACATAAACCGCAGATTCGGGGAGGAGGGGACCTGTTCCTGACCTCAGGAGGGGTGGTGCCTCCTCCCCGGACCTACGGAGGCTGTGATTGGCTGAAGAACGCCGCTTAACCAATCACAGCCACTGTAATGTTCCAACCATTTAAAGTGACTGAAACATTGAAATCCAGCCCTGGCCAGTGCAGCTGTAGCACTGGCCATTGGCTGGAGCTGGGTGACCTCACTGGATCACCCTCCCCCAGCTCCAGTAGCTCTGATTGGAAAGATTGGCCTTGTGACCGATTTCTCCAATCACAGTGGACCTGTTGCCGGTGACCGCCCCCATCAGCTTCACTTGTCGTCCTTGCAGCACGCCAGCACAGTGAGTGTACACAGTGCAATGGCAGGGCGACAAGCTCCGGTCCCATGCTATTATGAGACCGGAGTATGGGACCCGGAAGTTGCCGCGCTGCCATTGCACTGTATGAAACCGTCGAAAAGCCTCCCGATCCGCTGCCCTCCACGATCTGCCACCTATCTCCCCGATCTCCTGCCCGCACCCCCACCCCTCGTATCTGCTGGCCGCACCCTCACCCCCACACCTCCCGATCCGCTGCCGCCGCCCTCCATCTGCCACAGTGCCACCGCTCCCCCCGATCTGCTGCCCGGCCCCTCACCCCTCGTGATCGGTGCCCGCCCCCTCACCTCCGTGATGTGCTGCGCGATCCCTGTCCTCCTCCATCTGTCATAGTGCCACCGCTCCCTCCGATCTGCTGTCCGGCCCCTCCTCCTCATGATCGGTGCCCGCCCCTCCCCTCCGTGATGTGCTGCTCGCCCCCTCCCCTACGTTATGTGCTGCTCGCCCCCTCCCCTACGTGATGTGCTGTACGCTCCCCCCATCTCTCACCCCCGTGGTCAGCTACCCGCCCCCTCCCGTCACCCCCGTGATCTGTGCTCCCTCCCCTGTCACCCCCGTGATGTGTGCTCCCTCACCTGTCACCGCCGTGATGTGTGCTCCCTCCCCTGTCACCCCCGTGATGTGTGCTCCCTCACCTGTCACCCCCGTGATGTGTGCTCCCACACCTGTCACCACCGTGATGTGTGCTCCCTCCCCTGTCATCCCCGTGATGTGTGCTCCCTCACCTGTCACCGCCGTGATGTGTGCTCCCACACCTGTCACCGCCGTGATGTGTGCTCCCACACCTGTCACCGCCGTGATGTGTGCTCCCTCCCCTGTCACCCCCGTGATGTGTGCTCCCTCCCCTGTCACCCCCGTGATCTGTGCTCCCTCACCTGTCACCGACGTGATGTGTGCTCCCACACCTGTCACCGCCGTGATGTGTGCTCCCTCCTCTGTCACCCCCGTGATGTGTGCTCCCCCCCTGTCACCCCCGTGATGTGCGCTCCCTCCCCTGTCACCCCCGTGATGTGCGCTCCCTCCCCTGTCATCCCCGTGATGTGCGCTCCCTCCCCTGTCACCCCCGTGATGTGCGCTCCCTCCTCTGTCACCACCGTGATCTGTGCACCCTCACCTGTCACCCCCGTGATCTGTGCTCCCTCACCTGTCACCCCCGTGATCTGTGCTCCCTCACCTGTCACCGCCGTGATCTGTGCTCCCTCACCTGTCACCCCCGTGATGTTTGCTCCCTCACCTGTCACCCCTGTGATGTGTGCTCCCTCACCTGTCACCCCGTGATGTGTGCTCCCTCACCTGTCACCCCCGTGATCTGTGCTCCCTCACCTGTCACCGCCGTGATCTGTGCTCCCTCACCTGTCACCCCCGTGATCTGTGCTCCCTCACCTGTCACCGCCGTGATCTGTGCTCCCTCACCTGTCACCGCCGTGATCTGTGCTCCCTCACCTGTCACCCCCGTGATCTGTGCTCTCTCACCTGTCACCCCCGTGATCTGTGCTCCCTCACCTGTCACCCCCGTGATCTGTGCTCCCTCACCTGTCACCCCCGTGATCTGTGCTCCCTCACCTGTCACCCCCGTGATCTGTGCTCCCTCACCTGTCACCCCCGTGATCTGTGCTCCCTCACCTGTCACCCCTGTGATCTGCTGTCCACTCTCCCTCCACCTCTCACCCCCATGATCTGCGCTCTGCTCACCTGTCTCCCCGTGATCTGCGCTCTCTCACCTCTCACCCCCGTGATCTGTGCTCTGCTCACCTGTCTCCCCCGTGATCTGCGCTGCGCTCCCTCTCCCACCTCTCACCCTCCCCGATCTGCTGCCTCCTTCATCTCCTGTCATCCTGCTGCCTAGATCCATCCTGTAGGGTAACTATCCCCAATCTCACCTCCCACTCCCCTTCCCCCATCCTCTGCCGCTCCTGCATTCACTGCGCCCTCTCCCATCTGCCCCCACCCTATCCCAGCTGCCGCCGTCTCACATTCACAGATGCTCCCTTTATATGCCGCTGCCCCCCCATCTGCTGCCGCCCAATCTGCCGCCCGTCAATCTGCCGCTGTTCTGATCCATCCTGTAAGTATTGTTCGTGGCTCTTTTCTAACTATCCCCAATCGCATCTCCCACTCCCTCCCCCCCCTCCTCCCCCACCTGCCTGCCGCCAAGTGCTGATCAGCTACGTGATTGGCTGATCAGGTACATAATTGTTGCTCTAGTTTTTGCTTTTTTTGTGCACCCCAAATAAAAAAAACAAAACAAAACATGTACAATTAGGTGCCTGATCAGCAATCGTCCTGCAGTCGTACTCGACTTTGGACAGGACTTCTTTTTTCCATCCCACCTAGTCCCCCCCCCTTTTTTGCAGAACATTTGTGCGTGCGCCCTATTTTTTTTTCTATGCCATGGGGGTCTAGTTTCCAAAATGGGGTCACATGTGGGGGAGCTCCACTGTTTTGGCACCTCAGGGAGTCTCCAAACAAAACATGGAATACGCTAATTATCCCAGACAATTTTGCGTTTGAAAAGTCAAATGACGCTCCTTGCATTCTGAGCCCTGCTGTGAACCCAAACATTTGATTTCCACCACATATGAGGTGTCTGTGTACTCAGGAGAAATTGCACAATACATTTTATGGTGCAATTTTTCCTGATACCCTTGTGAAAAAAAAGCTACCTGGTTGAAGTAACAATTTTGTGGTAAAATTTTTTTTTTTATTTGCACGGCTCAACTCTATTGCTCAATAAACATCTAGATAAATGCCATGAGGTGTCTAGTTTCCAAAATGGGGCCACATATGGGGGAGCTCCACTGTTTCGGCACCTCAGGGGCTCTCCAAACGCAACATGGTGCGGCTAACGATTCTAGCTAATTTTCTGTTCAAAAAGTCAAATGGCGCTCCTTCCCTTCTGAGTCCCGTCGTGCGCCCAAACAGTGTTTTTTCACCACATATGAGGTATCTGCGTGCTCAGAAGAAATTGCCCAACAAATTTTGGGGGTTCATTTAATCCTACTACCCTTGTGAATATGCAATATTTGAGGCTAAATTAACATTTTTGTTGCAAAAAGTAAAATATTCATTTTTTCCTTCCACATTGCTTTAGTTACTGTGAAGCACCTGAAGGGTTAATAACCTTCTTGAATGTGGTTTTGAGTAGCCTGAGGGGTGCTGTTTTTGGAATGGTGTCACTTTTGGGTGTTCTGTGTCATGTAGACCTCTCAAAATCACTTCAAATGTGATGTGGTCCCTAAAAAATGTGGCTTTGTAAATTTTGTTGTAAAAATGAGAAATTGCTCATAAACTTTGAACCTCTATAACTTCCTTAATTTTTTTTTTTTCCCCCAAATTGTTCTGATGTAAAGTAGACATGTGGGAAATGTTATTTATTAATTATTTTGTGTCATATGTCTCGTTGGTTTTAGAGCATAAAAATTAAAATGTTTGAAAATTACAAAATTTTCAAAATTTTCGTGAAATTTCCGTTTTTTTCACAAAGAAACGCAAAAAATATCGGCCTAAATTTACCACTAACATGAAGCCCAATATGACACGAGAAAACAAACTCAGAATCACCGGGATCCGTTGAAGCGTTCCAGAGTTATAACCTCATAAAGTGACACTGGTCAAAATTGCAATAAATGGCCTGGTCTTTAGGGTCAAAATAGGCTTGGGGCTGAAGGGGTTAATGCTGCATTTACTTCCTGGGAAAAGATTTCAAGAATCTCCAAAGACAAAATGACTTTTGAAGTCTTTAAAAATACAGAGATAAAAAATATAGATTTGTCAAACAATACGGAGACAGTAGATAGATGGATCCAGTCAGGGATAAAATACATAAAAAATATATACGATGGTGCAAATTTCACCTCATTCTTACAACTTAAACTACAAAATAATATACCAGATAAAGATCTGTATTTCTTCCTAGAAATAAGGAAAACCATCCGGAAACTTATAGAACCCAAATGTAAAATAAACAAATTTATACTTAAATTGATAAACAACAAAAATAATAAACTAATATGGAGTCATAAGAACATCTATCATGCCTACAATTCTGAACTCACCACAAGAAAATTGATACACATATCCAGTTGGGAAAAGGACTTGAAAGTAGAATTCACCCAAGTCCAATGGGATAAAGTCCTTAAAAACACATACCTTTCCAATATCTGCGCTACATTACATGAAGCTTATTATAAGATTTATACCAGATAGTATTTCACCTGGACAAAGGAGCTAAAATATTCCCAAGCCAAAAACCAACATGCAGGAGAGGTTGCGATACAAAAGGTGACATTGTGCATATTTCTTGGAGCTGTCCTAGAATCAGAAGCTTATAGCAGAAAGTGTCTAAAATAATAAATCTGATAATGCACTCAAAAATAAGTCTAACCCCACAATTAGCTCTCTTATTGATAGATTCGGATACAATAAACATAAAATACAGGGCCATCGTAATTCATATCCTTCTACTTACCAAAGTCGAATTGGCAGCACGTTGGAAATCCAATAAAATTCCAGATATTTACGATCTAATAGAAAAAATATCCCTTCATAAGTTCTATGAAGAGAAGCATGCTCTAATTAATAACTCTTGGAACAGATTTCATAAAAAATGGGACCCATGGACTGACTTTATTAACAACAATACATAAAATTTTAAATCTAATCTAGTTCTAATTCTTGTATAAACGTAATACACGATACTTATTCAATTAGTTTAATAAGAAAATTATTTGTTTACATCCATCTCCTGACATATTTTATTTGAAAATCATACGTTGTAAATTTTTAATCTGACTGTATGTCATAGTTTTTACCAATGTTATTTGTTTTGTTTCTCCTTTTGTATATGTCTACTGTATATTATTTGTTTGATATAGCATGAAGTAATGCTATACAGCACATTCTGTTTTATTGTTTTTGTTAGAACTGTTTTATGTATAAACTTTGAAAACCTAATAAAAATTATTGAATCATAAAAGAACGCCATATTAAAATTATTTATTTGCAAAAACTTTCTTTCTGACTGATCAAATATGTTATTATCAATGGCTCTTTGTATCATGTCTTTATAGGCTACCATGGCTATCTCATAATCAGTCCATTCCACTATATGATAGTAGGTAGGGTCAGATAGTATCCTTAGGGCTTCACTTATATATTCCCCTCTGTCTTGGATTACTATGCCTCCTCCCTTACCGGCAGATCTGATGACAATCTCCTGATTTACGTTTACATTTTTTTAATGCTATTCTCTCTTTCTTGGAAAGATTGTGCTGTAGGCACCTTTTACTATTCATAACCTCTTTTAGATCTGTCAGTATAAGGTCGCTAAAGGTCTTGATGTGGTGACCTTTGCTACCTGTAGGGTAAAATTTTGATTTGGGTCTAACTTTAGCATGAAAAAAAGAGGGGGTCTGTTGATGGAGCTGTAGTAAGCTTAGTTCTGCTCCCTTATCTCTGTAGTAAGCTCGGTTCTGCACCCTTATCTCTGTAGTAAGCTCGGTTCTGCTCCCTTATCTCTGTAGTAATCTCGGTTCTGCTCCCTTATCTCTGTAGTAAGCTCAGTTCTGCTCCCTTATCTCTGTAGTAAGCTTGGTTCTGCTCCCTTATCTCTGTAGTAGGCTTGGTTCAGCACCCTTATCTCTGTAGTAAGCTTGGTTCTGCACCCTTATTTCTGTAGTAAGCTCAGTTCTGCTCCCTTATCTCTGTAGTAAGCTCCGTTCTGCACCCTTATCTCTGTAGTAAGCTCGGTTCTGCTCCCTTATCTCTGTAGTAAGCTTGGTTCTGCACCCTTATTTCTGTAGTAAGCTCAGTTCTGCTCCCTTATCTCTGTAGTAAGCTCGGTTCTGCTCCCTTATCTCTGTAGTAAGCTCTGTTCTGCACCCTTATCTCTGTAGTAAGCTCGGTTCTGCACCCTTATCTCTGTAGTAAGCTTGGTTCTGCTCCCTTATCTCTGTAGTAAGCTCGGTTCTGCACTCTTATCTCTGTAGTAAGCTTGGTTTTGCTCCCTTATCTCTGTAGTAATCTCTGTTCTGCACCCTTATCTCTGTAGTAAGCTCTTTTCTGCACCCATATCTTGGTAGTAAGCTCGGGTCTGCTCCCTTATCTCTGTAGTAAGCTCAGTTCTGCTCCCTTATCTCTGTAGTAAGCTTGGTTCTGCACCCTTATCTCTATAGTAAGCTCAGTACAGCACCCTTATCTCTGTAGTAAGTTTGGTTCTGCTCCCTTACCTCTGTAGTAAGCTCCTTGCAGTTCCCATATCTATGTAGTCATCTTGGTTCTGTTGCAATATCTATTTCAATTTCAACTTTTAATTCTCGAGTCGTGAGCCTGTGCCGCCCCCAAATAAGCAGTTGGGCTGCTCGGATCCAGATCCGCAGTGGCACGAGGGGTCTCCGGACCCGGGGGTCGCAAGGACACTCAAATAAAAAGGGACGTATAAGTACGGGGATTGCTGTAGATACTTCGTGACGTCACCCACGGTGTGTGGTTATGTGGAATACCACTGCTGCGGTTGGGAGGCACCCAGGGGCGATGGGATGGGAGCTGGATGTTAACCCCTCCGTTGGTAGGGGTGGATGCCCCGGGGCTCAGTGCCCAGAACACGGGGAGTGATGTAGGCCGGAGGTGGCGCACTGGGCTGGATCGAGGAGTGTTGGTGTACTCATTGTTGAATAACTGCACACAAGTCTGTTGGTAAACCAAGGTGTCAGTGGCTGGCTGCCGTGTCCGGGTGTACTCAGGCCCCACACCCGGATGAGACAACCCTCACAAGGTGAGTTGTGTTTTGTTTTTTATAACTCGTGTGCGGCTGTGCCAAGGTGGGGATGGGGGGGCCAGTGCCAGCGCCAGCATGGGGTGGGGGAGAACGCACATGCCAGCATGTGGTGGGGGAGAACGTACATGCCAGCATGGGGTGGGGGAGAACGCACATGCCAGCATGGGGTGGGGGAGAATGCACATGCCAGCATGGGGTGGGGGAGAACACACATGCCAGCATGGGGTGGGGGACAACACACATGCCAGCATGGGGGGGAGAACACACATGCCAGCATGGGGGGGAGGAACACACATGCCAGCATGGAGGGGGGGACACACATGATAGCATGGGGTGGGGGAGAAACACACATGCCAGCATGGGGGGGACCCATACATGACAGCATTGGGGGGGACACATACATGCCAGCATGGGGGGGGGAAACATGCATTCCAGGATGGGGAAAACATGCATGGCAGGATGGGGAAACATGCATGGCAGGATGGGGAAACATGCATGGCAGGATGGGGCAACATGCATGCCAAGATGGAGGAAACATGCATGGCAGGATGGGGAGACATGCATGCCAGGATGGAGAAAACATACATGCCAGGATGGAGGAAACATGCATGGCTGGATGGAAAACTTGCATGCCAAGATGGAGCAAACATGCATGGCGGGATGGGGGAAACTTGCATGCCAAGATGGAGGAAACATGCATGGCAGGATGGGGAAACATGCATGCCAAGATGGAGGAAACATGCATGGCAGGATGGGGAAACATGCATGCCAAGATGGAGGAAACATGCATGCCAGGATGGGGAAACATGCATGCCAGGATGGGGAAACATGCATGCCAGGATGGGGAAAACATGCATGCCAGGATGGAGGAAACATGTATGCCAGGATGGAGGAAACATGCATGCCAGGATGGGGAAAACATACATGCCAGGATGGAGGAAACATGCCATGATAGGGTACATTTACCAGGAAGGGGAACATGCCAGGAAGGTGGACATTTACCAGGATGGGGGTACATGCTAGGAAGGGGGACATTTACCTGGATGGGGGTAAATTAACCAGGATTGGGAACATTTACCAGGATGGAGGACATTTACCAGGAATGGGGTACATGCCGGGATGGGGGAACATTTACAACGATGGGCAATATGTCAGGATGGGGTACATTTACCAGCATGGGGGAACATGCCAGAATGGGGTACATTTACCAGGATGGAGGACATTTACCAGGATGAGGTATATTTACCAGGATGGGCCATGATGGGGACAAATATACCAGAATGTAGGAAATATATATCAGGATGGGGGACATGTTTACCAGGAAGTGGCCAGGAAGGGGGACATAACTACACAATGAAGGGGGAGGGGAGCACCTCGTACGTCTTCATGGGATTTCAAGATGTTCAGACTTTGAAATGTAGATGTGGATTACAGGGTGACCTCTGATTGCATGCTATGCTAAAATCTATGTCTAATATACTGCAATTTTTTCCAGAAAGATCAATCCAACTGCTGTGTCCGGAAAAGACTGGGGCTCAGCTTCAATGTGTGGTAAGCACGAATGAGCGTGATGCCCCCTGCTGAGAAGAGAAGACTGCAAAGGTTAAGCTGGTGTCACACACAGCGACAACGACAACGACGTCGCTGCTACGTCACCATTTTCTGTGACGTTGCAGCGACGTCCCGTCGCTGTCGCTGTGTGTGACATCCAGCAACGACCTGGCCCCTGCTGTGAGGTCGCCGGTCGTTGCTGAATGTCCAGCTTCATTTTTTGGTCGTCACTCTCCCGCTGTGACACACACATCGCTGTGTGTGACAGCGAGAGAGCGACGAAATGAAGCGAGCAGGGAGCAGGAGCCGGCGTCTGGCAGCTGCGGTAAGCTGTAACCAGCGTAAACATCGGGTAACCAAGGGAAGACCTTTCCCTGGTTACCCGATATTTACCTTCGTTACCAGCCTCCGCCCTTGCTGCCAGTGCCGGCTCCTGCTCTGTGCACATGTGGCTGCAGTACACATCGGGTAATTAACCCGATGTATACTGTAGCAAGGAGAGCAAGGAGCCAGCGCTAAGCAGTGTGCGCGGCTCCCTGCTCTCTGCACTGTGACATGTAGCTGCAGTACACATCGGGTTAATTAACCCGATGTGTACTGTACCTAGGAGAGCAAGGAGCCAGTGCTAAGCGCGGCTCTCTGCTCTCTGCACATGAAGCACAGCGACGTTATGATCGCTGCTGCGTCGCTGTGTTTGACAGTAAGCAGCGATCATAACAGCGACTTACAAGGTCGCTGTTACGTCACAGAAAATGGTGACGTAACAGCGACGTCGTTGTCGCTGTCGCTTAGTGTGAACCCAGCTTAAGGTTACAATCAATTATTTACATAATAGGATTGGTTGGCACTTAGGAAAAAAAATTGGGTTTAGGGCTACAGTTTGGGCACTCGGCCTGTGAAAGGTTCACCATGACTGCTCTAGAGTCTGTCACTGTCACTGACAGACCCACTTCACTCCTCTCTGTTTCAGACTGTCACTACACTTGAACTCCAAAGTAGACTGCACTCAAACTTCAACTGACTGGTTTCCTCCCCCAGATCCTCAAGACCTATAGGTGGGTGCTCCTAATCCACTTGGTCCTGCCCACTAGTGTGTCCTTCCCACCCTGAGGGGGGTGGCTAGGATTTTGTGTCTGATGGGACCCGGTGTGGGAAGGTGTTGTGTGGGGTGTAGTACCTTCTGTGACCACCTGGCGGTGCCAGGGCATCACATTCCCCCTTGGTTGAATACAGCCCGTCTGCGGGCTGCCCGACCACTGACGTTTATTTTTCTAAAGAAACGGGAAAAAAGTAAAACAGGGTAAAACATTTTTTCCCTTTATGGGAGGCACATTTCTTCAATGTTGCATACATAAAAAAAATACATTCCCGTTTTTCTTCACCCGCCACCCAAACAACCTCGTTCCATGGTGCCACTGCTAAGAATGGTGGGCACCCCTTTTCCCCAGTCCACAGGAGTTTTGGGTAACTCGTACACGGGCCAGGTAAAACGTTCCTTACCGGCAGTCCATCTCAAGGGCCCCAAGTCTGGGGGACCCCTGGCCTGGAGGTTAGCCACCAGTTTCAGTAGTGGCTGGGCCTCGGCCTACTCCACCGCAGGCCCTTCCTCCAATCTACCTCTCCAGAGGCAGTGTAGGTGGTGAAAAATAAACAAGAAAGTAGGTAGGGGTATTTACAAGCCCCAAGAATGTTTTTGGGGTGACCTCACCAGTCCTGAGGTCGTGGTCCATGATTAAACGGCAAAAAACGGGGTTAACTCTAACAAAATTTGGTTAGGTACACGGTTGATTGGCATTTGCTTATATACACAACATATGGACACCACTCACTACAGACTAGTTTCCCTGTACCTGAGTGGTGGCTGACCTAGGTTAGGGTGTGTGGACCTTCTTAGCCCGACGGGTTCACCTAGGTTCAGTGGGATAGAGTGATGTACGGGTCCCTCACTCCTAAGGTCTGGCACAGCTGGTAGGGACTACGGGGGCGTGGTGTAAGTGTTGGTGCATCCCTGGGTGCAGGTGTTGGTGCGGTACTGATAGACCCTTCTGGCTCTGTATCTTCTTCCATGGATTGTGGGAACATTATAACGGGAACAATCACCGCTCCACTCTCCATGGGCCAACCAGCTGGGAAGTCTCCCATGATGGTGTGGATCACCTCTTTTTCCTTCTCTGTGCCTGGAGTGGGAATAGGACCTTCCTCCACTATCTTCAGCTCTGGCTCAGATTCCTCTCCAGGTACTCTTGGATTTGCCGTAACTGCATCTGGCGTTTTGTACCCCAGTCCGTGGTTGGGGAAATGGTCTCAGGAACCTCTATAGCCATGTCCACATCCACCGGCAACCTTCCAGGCCTCGCCCTCATCAGGTACGCTGGTGCACACTTGGTGGAACTGCTAGGGATGTTGTTAGACATGTCCACAAGATCAAGCAGTCTTTCAAGCCACAGGTCCACTCTTCTAGGGGTAAGGTCTTGAGCAGGTTGAAGACCAAATGGTTCATCTTCTCACACATCCCGTTAGTTTGGGCATGATATGGCGTGGTACGGATTTTCTTGCACCCATACTAACTGCAGAACTCCTGAAAGATCTCGGCTTCAAAGGCAGGACCTTGGTCAGTAAGCATCTTCTCTGGGTAGCCGTGTGGCCGGTAGAAATATGCCTGAAAGACCCTTGCTGCCATGCGAGCTGTCAGATCCTTGACGGGTACCAACCCCATGAACCTTGAGTAGTGATCCACTATCGTGAGAGCAAAGGCATATCTGCTCCTGCTTGGTGTGAGCTTCACATGATCCAGAGCAATGCGCTCCAGCAGCTGGTGGGTGACAATTGGCTGTAACGGGGCTTTCTGGCTGGTGCCTTCCTTTCTTCTTAGCACGCAGGGACCACAATCCCTACACCATGCTTTAATGGATTCTCTCATCCCAGCCCAATAAAAGCGCTCTCTCAGCAGCATTTCCAACTTCTTCCAGCGGAAGTGTCCAGCTCCATCATGATAAGCCTCTAGGACCACGGGTACGTATGTCTGTGGCACCACAATCTGACAGATCCTCTCATGCATCTTGGGGTTAATGAGTCCTCTATACAGTTAGCCTTGTTGCAGATACAGCCAGCTCCTCTCCTTCCAAAGCCTCTGGATTTCTGCTGGGGCAGTGGGCCCCAATCTGGCATCAGCTTGGGAAATCATCTCCTTCACCAGCCTGACTGCCGGATCATTATCTTGAGCTTCTTGCCACCCATGGTGGAGCAATGGGTTGAAGGCTGCCTTCTGCTGACCACTGTATGGTCTGGTATCTTCCAGACTGTCAGGTTGATGGAACGCAGACAATTCAATCTCTTCCAACTCATCTTCATCCGCCCTGTCGTTAGGTAAGTGCGGCATCCTGGATAACGCATCTGCATTGGTATTCTTTTGGCTGGCACTGTATTTTATAGTGAAATCGTAGTTCGCCAGCCGAGCTACCCAGCGTTGTTCCAGGGCTCCAAGCTATGCTGTGTCAAGGTGGGTCAGGGGATTGTTGTCCGTGTATGCAGTGAATTTTGCAGAAGCGAGGTAATGCTTGAACCTCTCGGTCACTGCCCAGACGAGGGCCAGGAACTCCAGCTTAAAGGAACTATAATTCTCAGGATTCCTTTCCGTGGGGCGGAGCTTCCTGCTTGCATAGGCTATTACCTTCTCCTTGCCATTCTGTATCTGAGACAGGACAGCACCCAAGCCCACGTTACTGGCATCAGTGTATAAGATAAACGGAAGACAGTAGTTGGGATAGGCCAGAATCTCTTCTCCGGTCAGAGCTGACTTCATCTGTTGAAAGGATTCTTCCTGTTCCTCATTCCAGACGAATGGGGAACTAGAGATCTTCCCATGCTTTGGTTGCCCCACCAGGAGATCTTGCATAGGAGCTGACATCTTGGTGTAGCCTTTGATGAAGCGACGGTAATAGCCCATCAGGCCCAGGAATTGCCTCACTTCTCTGACAGTGGTAGGTCTTGGCCAGACCTGAATGGATGTAATCTTCTCTGGATCCGGTGCTACACCTTCTGCATTAACCACATGCCCGAGATATTGAACTTTGGGTTTCAGCAGATGGCACTTGGATGGCTTCAGTTTCATGCCATACCTGGAGAGGGCCTCGAATACTTCGCCAAGATGTTCCAGGTGTGCTTCAAACGTCTTGGAGTAGACGATGACATCGTCCAAGTATAGCAGGACCGTTTCAAAATTGCGATGTCCCAAGCAGCACTCCATCAGCCTCTGGAAGGTTCCTGGTGCATTACACAACCCAAAGGGCATGCTGTTGAACTCGCAGAGACCCATCGGGGTAGCGAAAGTGGTCTTCTCCCGGTCCTCCTCTGCCACAGACACCTGCCAGTAACCGCTAGTAAGGTCAAGAGTTGAAATGTAATTTGCAGTCCTCAAGGCAGCCAAGGATTCTTCAATACGGGGAAGAGGGTATGCATCTTTATGAGTTATTTGGTTGATCTTCCGGTAATCCACACACATCCTCATTGTGCCGTCCTTCTTTTTCACTAGGACCAATGGAGGGGTCCAGGAGCTACAGCTATCACGGATGACCCCTGCCTCCTTCATGCTCCTCAACATGTCCTTGGCGCATTGGTAATGTGCAGGTGGAATGGGCCTATATCTCTCTTAGATGGGTGGATGCGCACCTGTGGGAATATGGTGTTGGACCCCCTTGATCCTCCCAAAGTCTAACGGGTGTTTACTAAAGACTTGCTTATACTCCTGCATTACCCTGTAAACCCCTTTGTGGTGTGTAGGTGTGGAGTCAGTGCCTACATGTAGTTCCTACACCACTCCTCTAGCTGCTCTGGTTGACTATCACTGGTCGACTGGGATGCAGTGATTGTGGAAGCTGTTGTCTGGATGGCATGGGTGTCTACTGTGAACAACTTAGCAATGGTGGCATAACGGGGTAGCTTAACCTCTTCCTCTCAGCAATTCATCATCCTCACGGGCACTCTCCCCTTCCGGACATCAATTACTCCCTTGGCTGCCAATACCGTGGGCCAGGGCTCTGACGGCAGAGGCTCCACTACTCCACTGTTGGGTAATCCTGTCCACGGGTACCTACTGCTGCCCTGCACCAAATCATCATCTCACTCCGCAGAGGCACTACTAGAGGCGCTACATTCATCACTCATAAACCACCAATCTCTCCACCAGACAAGTTCACTTGTTGCCGCTGCAGGAGGGCCCGGATTTCACGTTGCAGCGCCCTCTGCCAGCCCACTCCTGCAGTTGCAGACAGCTGTTGCAGCAAATGTAATACTTCTCCCATACAATTCTCAATAACATTAGTCCCTAGGACCATTTTTGGGTTACGGTCGCTAGGGTCATTCTGCACCACAATTAGTCCTTGATGCTCTAGCTCCACTCGCCCCACCTTCAGAGTCACCTCTTTGAACCCCACTTGGGTAATGGGGAGTTCATTGGCCGCAATGATAGTAAGGCCGGAGTCTTGTGGGGTGAGTTCATCATCAGACCAGTAGCGCTTATAAAGTACATAGGGTATGGTTGTTACCTGCGAGCCAGTGTCCAGAAGTGCAAACGTCGGGATCCCGTCCACAGCAAGGGATCTCACAGAAGCATTAGATGACGTCGAGAATCGCGGCCGCCGCAATAACCTCAGAATCCGAGGCCTTCCTGAGGTGGTAGACTCCAGAGATCTCCCATGGGTTCTACAACGGGTGTTTAACAAAATTCTTGATGCTCCCCCTGCTAATGAGATAGAGCTGGATAGGGCTCACAGAGCTTTGGGGCCCAGATCATCTGACCCTAACCGTCCCCGGGACGTCATTTGCAGGATCCATCACTACGTGCAAAAAGAGGCCATCCAGCAAAAGCTCAGAGACGGCGCCTCAGCTCTCTTCCAAAAGGTCAAGCTCCAGATCCTGCCGGACCTATCTCGCCTCACCCTTCAGAGGAGACGAGCCCTAAGACCACTTCTGGATCTGCTTAGTGCACACAACCTCACTTACAGCTGGGGATTCCCGTTCCGCCTGCAGGTACGACATGATGGCCAAATGCATATTCTTCGTTCCCCTTGGGACTTTGATTCCTTCACAGCGGCCCTCCGCATCCCGCGGATTGAGATCATGGACTGGCCGGGCATCCCTCTGGAGCCCGAGGGAGGCCCGACGCGACATCGTTCCAGAGACCGCCGTCAATGAGATAGATGAACTTTCGTCAAAAGAATCCCTGCTTCTCGGTTCCGTATAAATCTGGTTGTTTTCCTGAGTTATGGGGGGGGGGGTTCTATCTCAGGGACTTTTCATTTTACAGTCTTGCCAACTGAAGTTGTGGCGTTCTACATTTGCCTGATTTTCACTGATGTCGATTAACTTTTTCTTTTAGGCTGTATGCTCTGCTGGTGTGTGGAGACTCTTATGCAGTATGAGCCCGGGGAGTCCACCTTGAGGTCCCCCTGTCCCATAAACTTGGGGACCCAGATTCGAAGCTTGACAAGATGTCTTTCTCTTGATTCTCCCTTTCTCTATGCTTTCTCTCTCAATTCTGCTTCTGGACCATGGCTAGTGGGCTTTCACTTCTGTATTGAACACCTTAATCTGGGGCAGCAAGGGGGGCCCCTCTCCCCTTGGTAGAAAGCCTAGCCCCCCACAGGGGTCCAACGTCTTTAGGACGTTTAACTTCTTTATCCCAGCTAGTGGACTGAGCCCATTAGTCCACATCTTTTTAGTGTTCTACTCTATCTCTACCTCCTCGACCCTCCTCTCATTTAACCTCTAATCCTTCCTTCTTTCCCTTTGTTTCCTGCTCTCTTCCTCCTTTCAATCCTAGCTCCCTCCCCTTCCTCTCTCATCCCTCTTTTCTCTCTCCCACCCTCCTTGCCTCCCCCGTCCCTAGACTAAATACCTCATATCGTGGAGCAATGGCGCAGATTAATGTTACCTCTTACAACACCAGGGGTCTCAACTCGCCTCAGAAGAGATCGCAAATTTTATTTGAAATGCACAAAAAATGGATCCACATACTTATGTTGCAGGAGACTCACTTCAAGGAAGGCCATCTCCCTGCACTGAAGGACAGGAACTACACCTCCTGGTTCCACAGCCCCAACCCGGCTTCCAGGTCTGGGGGGGTCTCTATTATCCTTCACAGGTCTTTGACCCACACGATTGTGGATTCCTTGGCCATCCTCGGAGGTAGGTTTATTTTTTTGAAATTATGCATTGGCTCCACCGTATACACAATTGCCAACTGGTATCTCCCCAACAGGGATCCCTCTCGGGCCTGCGCCTCTATTCTGTCCCGTCTGGCTGAATTTTCTGAGGGCGTGTTAGTAGCTGGTGGAGACTTTAACCTCACACTTGACCCAGACATAGACACCTCGTCAGGGCGTCATTTTATACCACGCAGAAAACTTAAGGCCCTTAAACGTGACATTCAAAATATGCAGTTGGTGGATGTATGGCGTGCCCTATACCCCACCACAAAAGATTACTCCTACTACTCCCCAGCCCATTCATCATATAGCCACCTCGACATGATCCTCCTGAGCCAACATGTCCTGACGTGGCAGGTTGGAGCGTCTATTGGGAACCTTTCTCTCTCCGATCACGCCCCGGTCTTTGCTCACTTCACTCCTCCAAATAGCTCACAGCGCCCATGGACTTGGCGCCTCAATGAAAATTTGCTTAATGATCAATTGTGCTGTAGTGAAATACGGAGCCACATATCTGAATTCTTGGAAAATCATGCCAGCGACCCGACTCCTCTTCCGACACAATGGGAGGCGCTAAAGTGTGTAGTTCGAGGTTTATTAATGAAACATGGCTCTAGATTCAAGAAGGAGAGGTCTTCCCTTTTCACAGAGCTCCTACAGCAGATTGCCTCTTTGGAAGCTGCACACAAGCACTCCCTTTCCGCCATGGTTTATGCGGACCTCACAAAGGCTAGGGAGGGGCTGAGGGACATTCTCGATCAAAGGTACAGGAGACAAAGGGCCAAGTTAAGTCGATATTTATATGAGCATTCAGACAAGTGTGGGACAGCCTTGGCTCGTTTTCTGCACCCCAGAAATGCTATTGGCCATGTTCCAAAAATCCAGACCAGTGGGGGGGGACCCGACCCAAGATCCCATCCAAATTGGAAACCTGTTCCGTTCGTTCTATGATGACCTCTATAATTTGAAGGGACAGTTTAGAGATATGCCGCCACAATCTTTCCAGCGTAAAGTTAACGAATATGTGCAGCAAATTGCACTCCCTCAGATCTCTGAAAGGGATGCGGTAGCCTTGGAAGAGGACTTCTCCACAGAAGAGATCCTTGCCATAATTAAAGCCTCGTCGAATGCTAAGAGTCCGGGTCCGGACGGATTTACCTCCAAATTTTATAAGATATTTGGTGACCAAATTGTCCCTTTCCTCACGAGGGTTTTTGGCTCTGTATCTGGAGACTCACCCTTTGTCGCCCAGTCCCTAGAAGCCCATATTAGTGTTCTACCCAAACCGGGGAAGGATCATTCATCTGTCTCTAGCTACAGACCTATCTCCCTCATCAATGCTGACATCAACATTTTTGCCAAGGCTCTCGCCAATAGACTGGCTCCACTTCTTCCCGATATTATTCACACTGATCAGGTTGGCTTTGTATTGGGTCGTGAGGCCAGCGACAATACCAACAAAACCCTTATTCTTATGGCGTGGGCTAAGGCCAGAGGTCTCCCTACGTGCCTTTTCTCCATTGATGCAGAGAAGGCCTTTGATAGAGTCAGCTGGGAGTTTGTGATGGCCTCTCTGCGGCAGGTGGGACTGGGAGACAAATTCATTGAAAGGGTCTCTTCCCTTTATAGGAATCCCTCTGCCAGGGTCAAAGTCAATGGGTTTCTCTCATTACCAATTGCAATACATAATGGTGCACATCAGGGGTGCCCCCTTTCCCCCCTACTTTATGTCCTGGTTATGGAACACCTTGCCGTGACCATCAGAAACAATTCCAGTATCCACGGGATAGGGGTGGGGGGTGGGGAATGCAAGGCAGCTCTTTACGCAGATGATCTATTTCTGTTCATTTCACAGCCTCGCCTTTCCTTCCCCTCACTTATTCAAGAGTTTGAAAAATTCAGTCACCTCAGCAACTTTAAGGTCAATTACCCCAAATCCGAGGCATTAAACATATATCTCCCTGATGCTGAGGTGGATCATATCAAGAAAAATTTCCCCTTCAAGTGGCAGGACTCCGCCATTACTTACTTAGGGATAACAGTCCCCGTGGATCTCTCAAAACTATATCAGCTTAACTACCTTCCCCTTCTCAACAGGACAAGAAAGGATCTTACCTCATACAATAGTAAAAGACTATCCTGGTTTGGACGAATAAATGTTATCAAAATGGACGTTTTGCCTCGCTTTTTGTACTTGTTCCAGACGGTCCCCTTGGTTCCTCCTGCGGCCTTTTTCTCCAGCCTGCAGTCAGTTATCACGCGCTTCGTGTGGGGAGGTAAGCGCCCGAGGATAAGCTTCACTACCCTTTGCAGACTTAAAAGCCGGGGGGGGGCTGGATTGCCCAACCTTAAACTCTATCAGAAAGCGGCTCTACTGATGCGATTACTAGATTGGCAATATCATGGGGCCACAAAGCAGTGGGTAAGCCTAGAAGAAATGGACCACGAGATCCCCTTGCGTTACCTCCCTTGGATTAGCTCGGGCTCCAGGGGCCAGCCTCTCTCTGAGGTTGATCTCTTGAGGGCGACATTGAGGACGTGGGATTTAGAAACCAAAAGGGGTCGTCTGTCCAGGGGGCGCGGTCCCCTCTCCCCTATCTTTTCAAACCCAGATTTTGCCCCGGCTGTTGGGCCCGATGTTTTCCTGTGCCGGAGGAGGAGCGGGGACGTGCGATTCTTTCACATACTTCAGGGATCCCCATTGCCCACATACGACTTGCTCTCTACCTCTGTCTTGGGAGGGGCCATACCCTGGTTTGAATACTTCCAGATCGGGTCTTTCTTGACCGGATCAGGCCAGGAGGCACTTTATGCTGCCCCCCCTCCTCGTTTGAAAAGCTCTTTCTTTTGGAAGAGGCTCCGGGACATACCCTGTCCCTTATCTATAACCTTTTGATCCAGAAGGGGGATGTGGATGAGCTCAAATTTGTGGGGGGATAGAGTAGAGACTTGGGCGTGACTATCCGGGTTGAGGAATGGAGGACTGCTTTTCTTTTCACTCACAAATTTTCTAGGGCTTGTTCGGTCCAGGAAAAGGGTTATAAAATTCTCACCCGCTGGTACCGCTGCCCTCATGCCCTACACGCAATCTTCCCTTCAGTGTCAGACAGATATTGGCGGTGTAATCACGAGAGGGGGGATATGTTGCATATATGGTGGAGCTGTAGCCTCATTAAGCCTTTTTGGAGTGGGGTCTTCTCGGCATACAATAACATTAGTGGGGAGGCCCTCTCTGGTTCTCCACAAATCGCTCTCTTATCTATCCTACCGGGGTCTGTAAATTCTCAGAAAATGGGACTATTGCGGTTTTGTCTAGCGGCTGCTCGAGCCGTGATCCCCAGACACTGGAGGTCCACCCGTGCCTCCGCCTTGGATGAGTGGCTTGAGGAGATGGCCTCCCTTTACAGAATGGAGAGTCTCACTGCTGAAATTCAGGATGCTAGTGAAAAATTTATTAAGATCTGGAGTCCCTGGGTCATTTTTTTGGATTCTCCGGACTTCAGGTCCCTCTTTGGGGCGAGTTGAGACTCTACCTAGATTTTCCCTGCTAGTTATTCCCGGCCTTTCTTGCCCTTCCCCCATGATCCTTTTCCCCGTCATCATTCACTTTGTCTACTTCCCTCTTTCTTTCTCTCTTTATTTCTTTTCCTTCGACTGACCATTATGTGCCTCTATGGTATGAATGGTAAATCTTTGCTGTTTATGGTATAATTTATGGATTTTATACTTTTATAATGGTTCAAGACAGAATGATATAAATGTTCTTAAATGTTCTTTATTGTAACAAACTGTATATGGCTACAACCATGCAAAGCCTTTCATGTTTCATTGCATTCTTGTTTTGTTTTTTTTTGTCTCTATTTGGGGATTTGCCTTGGTCTGCAGCCCTGCTTATTGTAACCAACCTTAATTTTTCAATAAAAAAGAGATAAACATAAAATTATTATTATTATTAGTATTATTATTATCTCTGTATATGAATAATAATATTTAAAATTTAATAAGAAAAAGTATAGCTTATTTTAAGTTTTCACATTTTTTATCATAAAAATTATAATAATTTTATTATTTTATTTCCCTCAGAATTTCTCAGTAAAAGCAAATTGATGAAGTATTACATTTTATTTATAAATTTATTTTTATCCTCAAACAGGTAATATATATGTTATAATGTGTAAGGCAAATCGCGAAAGCATGCTAAATAATTATTATTATTTTCTCAGGTAGCAATCGTCAGGAGGAAGATCAGTTGTTTTAACATCTTTCTTTTAGGAATATGAATACATATATCTTCCTTAGTGCTATTTTGGGAATGTAACTAATATGTGTAATCTGAGTTTTGGAGTGGAATGCTTACACTTGCTTGCCTTTTTGGAATGTTTTTTGTCTTTAATCAAAAGCATGGGACTTTGAATTACTGAGCTAATAATAAATGACTGTCCTGTTAGAGGTCAAACGTACAGTATGTAATTATCAAAGGTACCTGGTACTCATGAGTATATGTAATATTTAATTTGTATATTTCAAGAAGTACTTCAAATTAGTTGTCATATCTTTGAAATGCGCATAGAAAAATTGGAAAATCAAAAAGGGATATGTGTTTGTCAACGGTTTTCTATGTGGATGTATATGTTAAAGAACCGTTACAGTCTTGTGTACATATATGTGTGTATGAATGATTGACTGTCTGAGCAGCTGCTGATGATCATTACTTGTCCAAAGAGTTTGAAGTTTAAAAGAAAAACAAACTACTTCTTAATTTCAAAGTTTATATGTTTAGTTATAGTTTATTTATAGTTAGAATAAATAAGTTATAGTACATAAGTATTAATAATGAAGGAATTTATACAGAATATATTTTATTCATAGACATATTTCTTTAGTATAGATTGTCATGATCCATATCAAAGGTTAACTCTGAAGAATGACATTCTAGTGTTACTTATTTTACTGATACACAGATTGGTAATCATTTTCTTTTCAAATATCATAGTATCATAGTATCATAGTTTTTAAGGTTGAAGGGAGACTCTAAGTCCATCTAGTTCAACCCGTAGCCTAACATGTTGATCCAGAGGAAGGCAAAAAACCCCAATGTGGCAAACAAGTTCCAATGGGGAAAAAATTTCCTTCCTGACTCCACATACGGCAATCAGACTAGTTCCCTGGATCAATACCCTGTCATAAAATCTAATATACATAACTGGTTATATTAAATTTTTCAAGAAAGGCATCCAGGCTCTGCTTAAATGTTAGTAGTGAATCACTCATTACAACATCATGCGGCAGAGAGTTCCATAGTCTCACTGCTCGTACAGTAAAGAATCCTCGTCTGTGATTATGATTAAACCTTCTTTCCTCAAGACGTAGCGGATGCCCCCGTGTTCCAGTCGCAGGCCTAGGTGTAAATAGATCTTTGGAAAGGTCTCTGTACTGTCCCCTCATATATTTATACATTGTGATTAGATCTCCCCTAAGCCTTCGTTTTTCCAGACTAAATAACCCCAAGTTTAATAACCTGTCTTCGTATTGCAGCCCCCCCATTCCTCTAATAATCTTGGTCGCTCTTCTTTGCACCCTCTCCAGTTCAGCTATGTCCTTCTTATATATCGGTGACCAGAATTGTACACAGTATTCTAAGTGCGGTCGCACTAGTGACTTGTACAGAGGTAGAACTATATTTTTTTCATGAACACTTATACCTCTTTTAATACATCCCATTATTTTATTAGCCCTGGCAGCAGCTGCCTGACACTGTCCACTAAAGTGAAGTTTACCATCCACCCATACACCCAAGTCTTTTTCTGTGTCTGTTTTACCCAGTGTTCTACAATTAAGTACATAATCATAAATGTTATTTCCTCTACCCAAGTGCATGACCTTACATTTATCTACATTAAACTTCAATTGCCACTTCTCAGCCCAATCCTCCAATTTACATAAATCTCCCTGTAATATAAAATTATCCTCCTCTGTATTGATTACCCTGCAGAGTTTAGTATCATCTGCAAATATTGAAATTCTACTCCGCAGGCCCCCAACAAGGTCATTTATAAATATGTTGAAAAGAAGCGGGCCCAATACTGACCCCTGTGGTACCCCACTATGAACTGAGACCCAGTCCGAGTACATACCATTAATAACCACCCTTTGTTTCCTATCACTGAGCCAGTTTTTAACCCAGTTACACATATTTTCCCCTATCCCCATTATTCTCATTTTATGTACCAACCTTTTGTGTGGCACCGTATCAAAAGCTTTTGAAAAGTCCATATACACAACATCCACTGCATTTCCCTGGTCCAGGCTTGAACTTACCTCTTCATAGAAGCTGATCAAATTAGTTTGACAGGATCGATCCCTCATAAACCCATGTTGATACTCTGTCATAAGGTTATTTTTCTTGAGATACTCCAGTATAGCATCTCTCAAGAAACCCTCAAGGATTTTACCAACCGTAGAGGTTAAACTTACCGGCCTATAATTTCCCGGCTCAGTTTTTGTCCCTTTTTTGAATATTGGCACCACATTTGCTATGCGCCAGTCCTGCGGTACCGACCCTGTTATTAAGGAATCTGAGAAGATTAAAAATAATGGTCTATCTATCACAGAACTCAATTCCTGTAGTACTCTGGGGTGTATGCCATCCGGGCCCGGAGATTTGTCAACCTTAGTGATTTCGAGGCGGCGGCGTACTTCCTGCTGGGTTAAGCAGGTAATATTCAAGGGTGAATTTATGGCATCACTGGTCATGTCATCTGCCATGGCATTTTCTTGTATAAAAACCGTAGAAAAAAAGTCATTCAGCAGGTTGGCTTTACCCTCATCCCCTTCCACCATTTCACCAAGACTATTTTTAAGGGGGCCAACACTATCGCTTTTCAGTTTTTTACTGTTTATGTAGTTAAAGAATATTTTAGGATTATTTTTACTTTCTCTCGCAATGAGTCTCTCTGTCTCAAACTTAGCTAACTTAATTTGCTTTTTACATATTTTATTTAATTTTCTATAATTATATAATGCCTCATCACTACCTACCCTCTTTAATTCTTTTAAGGCTTTCTGTTTTTCTTTTATTGCTTCCCTTACAGCTCTATTTAGCCATAGGGGTTTCCTCCTATTTCTAGCATGTTTGTTCCCATAGGGTATATTTTCTGCACAAGCCCTATTCAGGATGCTCATAAAAGTCTCCCATTTGCTTTGTGTACTTTTATTACTTAGTACATCATCCCAGTTTATTGCACTAAGATCATCTCTCAACCGTTTAAAATTTGCTTTCCTGAAGTTTAGTGTCCTTGTAGCCCCTCTACTATACATCTTACTAAAGAATACATGAAAACTTATTATTTTGTGATCACTATTCCCCAAGTAACCCCCAACTTGTAAATATGGTCTTGAAGATATACAACATAAATGTTAATTTAATTTAATCGTGATATATTAATTTTTTCATAACATCATATTTCATGATATTAAAAGAGAAAGGTTTGGTCTAAATTATATATGTATATTTGATTATAATACATGTCTATACAATATTTTAATAATTAATATTTCAACTACAAAGGAAAAATTGAAGTATGTATAATCACAATGCTTTTACATACTAAAGAAGAGTATTGTCAGCAAGGTTATATGACTTAATTATTTCTATAGGTTAATGATATGACAGGCATGGAAATCATATAAGATATTGGTAATATTAAGGTTATGTGTTATTAAGGACATAAGTGTCATATACATAGAAGGCCTTATTTTTATTCCAACTTTTATCCTTGATTTTTTTTTCTGATTTTCATTTTTCCTTTTTATTCTTATTTTTTTATTTTGATTATTTTTATTTAATATTTAAATTTTTAATCAAAATTTTAATTCTACAATTTTTATTTTTCCTTCTATATTTTAATATCTCAATTGAGAAAACACTTCAATATTTAGTTAAGTAATATCTAATATAAGAATATTACTTTATTAAATATGAATCATATTAAAAGGGAAAGTTCCAATTTGGAAGAAAAGAACACTTCATTCATCAATATATTCAATTATTTACTTCCTAGTAATACATTATTCTTACATTAGTATGTTAACGCAATAAGGATGAAATATTGGTTATAGTTACACATTTTCTTATATAGTAGGTTATTTAATAAATAATAGACAAATCAAATAAATTAAATTAGAGTAATAAAGATGGAAAATCGAGGTACATCTAGGTTTACCTTCCTATATTTAAATATATTATATTTTTTAATCAATAATAAGCATTTATAATGAGTAATATTGTGTTTTGATGGAATCATCCAGTCTTTTCTAAAAAGTTATTTGCTTTGGTTTAGAATTTTACAAATGATCTAACTAAATAAGCCACATTGTTGCCTTTCATATTTATAATATGGTACATGTTATATGTACATATTATATTATTTCATATTTAGGATTACAGTTTGGTTATATTCAAACACATTGCCACCTATGGGTTGGAAAGGTAATTACACCAATGACAAAAAAAGGTTATTACATGAAAATACTATCGTTTATACCATTATGCAGTATTATTTCATCATTTTAAGTATCAAGTATATTAATACTTTTATGATAATAATAATAATAATGACATGGTATTATAATATTAGAGTTATGATAGGCTGTGACATTTATTAGTGGTAGTATCATTGCCATATTTGGTATCTAGATTAGGGAATGAAGTCTTCAATCAAGATTACAGCAAGATAAAAGACTTTTATTAATTTTTAAAGTTAAAAGGGATTCCACAAAATGTTGCAAAAGCTGATACTCAAAGGTCCAAAAGGTAACATCTCAAATAAGACTGTGTTAAATACAATGCACTTACCGCTTCTGGACCTCAGCAAGATGGTGATCTTATGGTGCTAGGATGCAACCCTGACACATGTTCTGTGCATTAAGACCTCACCACACTTACCAGGGAGAGTAAAAGAGTGTTAAAGTTAACCCCTGTCATGCTGACCAAGAACGTCTCAACACCTGTTCTAAGAATGACAACAGGCAGCACAGAGGATAAGGGTGACTAATGTAAATTACACTGCACATATATCAGAGGCCTATGCTATTTTTCTACACTTATGAACTGTGGTTTATCAACATTAAATTATGGACTTTGATTAAATATATGGACTTTGCAATAAAGAATAAAGTTTATGGATCTAACAATGATAAATGCAATATTGGACAGTATCAAATCGATAACCAATCATTTTTTATCAAAAGATTTATTTCAAAAGACGTGTTTATGCCAGATTACATTGGAGATAAGAAGACATCATCCCAGAGGACATCAGATGGTGACCGGATCTGTTTTGCATCTTTTTTAGTTTTAGGAAAGTATAATTATGTATTTTATATGATTATCAGTCATGGCCTACCATAATATGAATCCACATTATTATATTGTTGAACATACACCATGAATAATGCAAATTGATTATTATTCATCATTATTATAGACATTAATCCACTATCACCAAAAAAGGAAAGATCTGTTATTTTAATGATGTATTAATTTATTTTGGGGGTTTAATTAATAATTTACCCGCTTCAAGGGGGAATTGTAAAAACATTAAAATTAATACATCTAGATATCAAACACTTTATAATGGAACATATTATATATGATGACAGTCATGTCTATATTGAAGGGCATAGCTTATTGATAACAGTATTTATAAGGAATTAATATTTTGAGTCTGTATTGACTATAGATAGTTGCTGACATAGTCATATATATAAATATATAGCTTTGGAAGCTGCTAGTGAGTGACCTCATGCGTTCAGCAAAATCACCCTATATGGATTGGACAGCTGCATATATCCTGTATATTTCCTGCCAGCATTGAGAAACATATGATGGTGTCTCCGCAGGCCTTCTTGCTTTGAATATTTCCCAGGGGGCATTGCTCTAGAATCACTGCGTTGAGAAACACGTGATGGTGTCTCCGCAGTGGTGGATGTTGATCTCCCTAAGGTCAACCATCCTTGCTCACATAGCTGCATATATAATGACAAATGGTGGGGGGCAAGGGGGCTCTCACTCTTGCTCCGGGAGTCGATCTACACATGTCGAAGCTGATCCATCCATCCAGCCCATTCACCCAAGACAAAGTAACATATGCCTGTCAGGTCTACAGTATCTAAGGCTTGCCTAACCATTCAGGAATCAATGAAAGATGGATGAAGATTTCTATTGATTCAGTATGAACTATTATCGAACTCTTTATGTAAGCTAACAAAGAATACTATTTCTTTGTTTTTCTTTTCTGTAATTGAATTTGGCAACCATTTTATTAGATATAAATACATCTATTTATTTTTCTACTTTTTTTGAAGTTTTCTCTTTCATGCGCTTATCACGTATTTGAAGAAAAATATATTTAAGGGATATATTTTTAACAGACTGTGGTATTTCAGGTTTGAATATCTGATTGGAATCATAGTGGCTGTGTATTAGTGTGTCTTTTAAATTTTGTAATCTTCTAGCAACTACAGAAGGTCTTGATGGTAAAATCTTTTTTAGTG
>NW_027442453.1:80000-115749 GCF_048569485.1 Anomaloglossus baeobatrachus | reverse complement strand
GCTATAGCAACGGTGATCTCCGTTATTGACCGACTTTGGCAGCCGGTGAATAACGGAACGGGGAAGCAGAACGGGGAGTTGACCGTGTGCCAGACCTTGTCGCCGGTACACGGAGATACACAAACGTGCACCGTGTACCGGAGAGATGCAATGACAGGACCTAACATGACGTCCAAGCCATGTGACCAGTCTGTAGCCAACGAGATAATAGACAAGTGACTGGTCACATGCTATTTTGACGTCACGATAGGTCCTATCATCACTGCTGGTTACCGGGAGGACACAGCGATTATCAGAAGGAAAAGCGGCGGGAGACAGAGTGCAGGACGCATCGCGGGGACAGGTAAGTGTTATGGCAATGTTTATTAACTGTATGTGTACATTTATAATGTGTTTTTATGTGTTTGTGATTGCCTCCCATTGTTTTCAATGGCGTTCGAGAGGTTTGTCGAACGGCTCGCCGAACCGAACTTGAAAGCCGCCTCCGTTCGACGAACAGAGCCGAATTCGAGCCTCTAGAGGCTCGCTCATCTCTAATCTCTACTGTTTCTCGGCACTTTGTAACTATTCACAACAGATGTCTTGATTCCCTTTCATTCATGGGCATAGAGAAAATCGCTAAGCCAGCCAGAGGGGGAGACCATAGGAGAAAACTCTTAAACAGAGAATCTCTCTGGATTTTCAAACTGGGTACCTGTTACGTCACCGCCGGAGTCTGCTCCAGCGACTTCTGCTCCAATCGCCAGGCGATGCCGTGTTCCTGCCGTGGGTGGTGCTGGTGATTGGAGAGGAGTCGATGCCAGCAGCACAGGTGGGCGCAGGGTCTGATCATCCACTGGGCTGGGTTATCTTGGGATCTGCAGTACCGCTGGCTGACTATGGGTGGCATGTGTCTTCCAGCTGAAGTTGCTAGCGTTCAGCTACAGCCAATGGGAAGACACCACATCCTTCTTATTCCTCCTCCTGTCACATGACCACTGCCAGAGATAGTTCTGATTTTCCTGGCTCCTGTTAGGTCCTATTCTGTTTGGTTATTCCTGTGTGCTGACTTCTGTGTGTTTTCTGACTACCCTCCTGCCTACTGTTTCTGTACCTCGCTGCCCGATCCGGATTTGACCTCTGCTTCGTTTGCTGACTACGTCATTGCCTGCCGATTCTGTCCCTGTTCTGCAATTCCTGGTTTGACCCTGCCTGACTACTACTCTCATCGGACTGCAGCCTTCCACAGGTAGTGATCACCAAGGCCCTGTGTAATTCCAAATCCCTGTATAGGGGTTAAAGGGTTTCAGGGTTCTGGGGCTCCTGCTTGGTGAGTGGTTTCCCTCTAGCCTCCTCATTACAGCCAATCTGAGTCTGTGGATCCAGGCAGGCGTTACAGTACCAGAGTACCGCATGGTCTAAACACTCACCAGGATTTAATTTTACAATATACATAATGAAGTAAAATCTGGTCTCCCCTTCTGCTGATAATATCTACTCTTTTATAGTGATTTTTCTCTGTGCAACAAAATGAATATTTAAGATGCTTTTTTATGCATATAAATTTATCATTTTTTACCGATGTTCATAATATCATGTGTTGGATATGTATCTATATTTTGGCTTCCTTACACTAAAATTTAATAATTTTCTATGGACCAAATTAATTAATTCTTCTATGACAATTCTGCAGATCTAATTCATAGATTGTGGCTTTCTATATACATACATGTTTTTATCTCACTATGTGTTTGGTGCTTCTGTTTTGATAGAATGCACACCATGCACTAATTTAGTTTTAATTGAGTACCATCCCCCCTATGACGTTTAACTGTGTATCCTTTAAATACTGACTAATCTGAGATAACACACATGCCATGAATAAGACCCTCTGGTCGAAACGCGTAGGATAACCCACACGCCTCTCACTTTGTGTCTCTGTGCTCCCCGTATAGTCTGTAAGTTTTTACTTTGCTACTTGAAACCAATTAATTCAACTTTTAATCCACTTACTTCTCCCTGATGCTGGACTTTTGTTGCTTTTTCTGATAGTCTCACTGCTCTTACAGTAAAGAATCTGCATCTGAAATTGATTAAATCTTATTTCCTCTATATGTAGAAGATGCCCCCCTTGTCCCTGTCATAGTCCTAGATGTAAAAAGATCATTAGAAATGTCTCTGTATTGTTTCCTCATATATTTGTACATTGTTATAAGATTGCCCCTAAAGGGTGCTTTACACGCTGCGACATTGCTAGCGATGTTGCGAGCGATAGCACCCGCCCCGTCGCTCATGCGACATTTGGTGATCGCTGCCGTAGCGAACAATATCGCTACGGCAGCGTCACACGCACTTACCTATGCAGCGATGTCGCTGTGACCGCCGAACAATCCCTCCTTCAAGGGGGAGGTGCGTTCGGTGTCACAGCGGCATCACAAAACGGCCGCCCAATTGAAGAGGAGGGGCGGAGATCAGCGGCCGGAACATGCCGCCCACCTCCTTCCTTCCGCTTTACCGGTGGACGCAGGTAAGGAGATGTTCGTCTTTCCTGCGGTGTCACACACAGCGATGTGTGATGCCGCAGGAACGACGAACAACCAGCGGCATCCACCACCAACGATATTTTGAAAAGGAGCGACGTGTCACCGATCAACGATTTTTGCCCTTTTTGCGATCGTTGATCGTCGCTCCTTTTAGTCACACGCTGCGATGTCGCTAACGACGCCGGATGTGCGTCACAAACACCGTGACCCTCAAGGGAGGGACAGGGCTGCACAGCTGAATAAGTAATAAAATGTTAGAGAGGTGAGGGTGCACACCTACTAGCAAACTGTCATAGGAAGAGGAAGAAGTAGGCATAGAGCACTCAACTTACCAGGTAGTATAGAAATAAGCAAAATATTTATTATAGAAATATCAGTGCAAAAAAACACCATTAAAAACACTAGGACACCTGTCCCATGAACCAAGCAGTAAAGTGCAGATGCAAGGTACACAAATACATGTAATGGCAGTATAATAGTAGTATATAATTGGCAAATACAAAGTAGCAAGACCTGTAAAAAACACAAGGGATTTCCTGAGGCAGGTAAAAGCCCCTAACATACAGGTCAGACAACAGAAATAATTTACCAAAGGAGGTCCATGAGCCAATAGCCACCTAAGTAGGGTCAAAAAATTAAGTCATGGGGTGTCAAGAGAAATGCTCAAACCCTACGCGTGTCGCTCTCATCACAAGAGCTTCATCAGGGGAAGGTGACACCGTGACCCTGACGATATATAGTTAGCGAGGTCGCAGCGTGTAAAGCACCCTTAAGCCTTAGTTTTTCCAATCCGAATAACCTTAAGGGCAAGCATGCACTTTGCTTTTTACCTGCTTTTTTGCTGCTTTTTCAACTGCAGGGTTTAATGCCAAAATGGATGTGTTATGCTTTTCAAGCAAAGTCTATGGGAATTTGGTTTTCTTGAACGCACTTTGCAGTTCAAAAAGGTGCCTTTTTGTGACAGAAATTTGGGCAAAAACTCAGCTTTGCAGTTCAAAACTCAAATGGCAAAAACAATTGACATGTCAATTGTTTTTGCAATTTAAGTTTTGAACTGCAAACCTGAGTTTTTGCCCAAATTTCTTCCACAAAAAGGCACTTTTTTTGAACGGCAAAGTGCGTTCAAGAAAACCAAATTCCCATAGACTTTGCTTGAAAAGCAGAAAACATCCATTTTGGTATTAAACCCTGCAGTTGAAAAAGCAGCAAAAAAGCAGGTAAAAAGGAAAGTGCGTGCTTGCCCTTAAGGTTAGTAACTTGTCTTTTTATTGAAGTCCACCCATTCCTTTAATATACTTGGTTGCTCTTCTTTGTACCCGCTTTAGTTCAACTGTGTCCTTTATACATCGGAGACCAAAATTGTACAAAGTATTTAAGTGTAGTTGCACTAGTGACTTGCATAGGGGTAAAACTATGTCGCCATTCTTCTGCCGAGAGACGTAACGTTTTTATTTTTCAGTCAATAAGGTCAAATGAGGGTTCGTTTTTTGCATAACGAGCTGTACTTTTAAATATCAGGAGTTTTTCCATATAATCTTCTGGAAAATGGCAAAAAAAAAAAAATTGCAACCTGTGATTGCACTATTGTTTTTGAGATGTTATTCACTGTGTTCACTATATGGTAAAACTGATGTGTCAGTGTGATGCATGAGGTCCGTGTGAGTTCGTAGACACCAAAAATGAATAGGTTTACTTTTATCTAAAGGGTTAAAAAAAAATCAATGGTTTGTCCAAAAAAAAGTTGTTTTGCGCCATATTCCACGACCTGTAGCGGTCCCATTTTTAGGGATCTATGGCTCAATGACAGCTTTTTATTTGCGTCTCGAGCTAACGTTTTTAAAGATACAGTTTTTGGGGACGTGGCCTAGCAGAGCATGGTGCTGGTCACATAATCCAGGAGCTCTGACGACTTCAGGCGGTGAAGCGACTTGCACATCTCACCGGCAGTTCCTTCAGTAGTGAATCTTTCTCCAGGCACTCAGTATCACCCTGGGATCAGATGAGGCGTTCCAAAATCGGGCTCCGGAGCTCCCCCAGAAAGGTATCTGACTTCTTTGCTAGAGGCTCCGGGCTGGAGAGGATTTCTAAGATTGCTGCTGCCTCCCCTCATGCTGCAAAGTCTGCAAGGCCTGCACGCTCTGCTACTTCCTCTGCCTCAAGCAGAGGAGGCTCCATGGAGACTGCGGGCACTGTGGAAATGGTAAGCCCTGATAACCAGCCTGTCACAAAGGAGTAGATGAAATCTCTCTTTGCAGCTTTCAGGAAATCTATGCAAAATGATATAAAGAGCATGTTGGCAGAGCTGAAGGGGGAAGTTGGAGTCATAGGGAACCGCACAGATCATTTGGAAAACAAAATGGAGGAGTTAACAGGGTCCCACAATGCCCTGATAGATGAGCATGAGGAGTTTAAAGCTGAAGTCCGCAAGTTAACATCTAAAATGCTGGACCTGGAGGACAGATCCAGGAGAAACAATGTCAGAATAAGAGAAATAAAAGAAGTACATGACAAAGATTTGCTCCCCCTGTTACAGGACTTTATTCTAGCTGTTGTGCCTGAAGCAGAAGGGACAGATATCTTAGTGGACTGGATCCACAGAATCCCTAAGCCTCAAGGACTTAACCCTTCGATTCCCAGAGATACTATTGCCCGCATTCACTTCTATAAAACAAAGGAGGCCTTCCTGCTTGGTTTAAAGAAGAAACCTCCCTGCCAGACAGATTTGCTCGCCTTTCGGTGTTCCCAGACCTCTCAGCTGGCCCACTTGCGAGGAGGAGAGAATTCACTCATTTTACAAAGATTCTACGGGATAAAGGCATTATATATCGTTGGGGTTTCCCTATCAAGCTCATTGTCAGTAAAGATGGGTAATACTCGGGTTTGCTTCTCTACAGTGCAACTTGGGAAAGTGTTTGAGGACTGGGATATTCCACCCCCTCCGCCATCTACCTTGGATAAAGATTCACCCCAAAACAGGAGAATTAACCCTGAATGGTTTAAAGCTTGAAGTTCCCATAACTTTCGCCTTTTGAGGTCGTCGTCTCCATTTTTCTGGATTCTTTTATTTTTTTTTTGTTTCTGCAGAGGGTGCTGGCTGCTAATTTTTGTGGCCGCATCCAGCCCACCTGCAGTTCCTGCCCCACGAGCGTCTTTTTTTTTTCGCTCTTACTATTTTGACTGCTTGTCAGTCCTTGTGTAGCTCCGTCATGTAATGTGAGGAGCAACTTGTTTCTCAGTTTTTCTTTAATTGTTATGTTATTTGTTGATAGGTCTTGCCTCTTTGTACTGTTTCTTTCTGCAGGGTTAATACTCCAAAGGAAGCAGATTCTCGGTTATCACAGCCACTTCTGGCCATATATACCATGGGTTTAAAGGTATTGTCTCTAAATATAAAGGGATTAAATTCTCCGCATAAAAGGTCATGGGTCTGGAAGGAGGCAAGGAAGGCGAGTAGTGATGTTTTGTGCATTCAGGAATCACATTTGTTAGCCCAGGATAATGGTAGAATGAAAAATGTTAATTATACTCATCAGTTTTTTGCCAATAATGTCCACAAAAGGGCGGGTGTGGGAATACTCATTAAAAGCTCTGTAGCCTTCCAGCTTGAGAAGGTGGTGGGGGACATTGAGGGGAGATATGTCATTTTAATTGGTCTACTAAACAATGTGCAATTCACTATTGCTTCAGTGTACGCTCCCAATGTGGGCCAATTAAAATTCATACGTAAATTTTTGGAGACTTTTAGGGGAGTGGCAAAGGGTTCCTCGGTGATATGCGGAGACTTTAATGTCCCTATGTGTAAATCCCTAGATTGTTCCCACCAAGCCCCGGCCAGAAAAGAGATGGGCCACCTGATCCGTGAGTTTCATTTTCATGATATATGGCGATATGCTCATGCAGGAGAGAGAGACTACTCTTTTCACTCCCTAAGGTTTAATACCTACTCTAGAATAGATTATATCGTAGTAGATGATTCGTTACTGTTGGGTTGTGACCAGATTAACATGGCCGTATTACGTGGTCAGACCATGCGCCCGTTATGTTAACAATTTCAGATGAGGGTCCTACCCGGTCTCCTTCCAAATGGAAACTGAATGATTATATCCTCACTAACCAAGATATCAGCGATGAAATCGCTTGGCAATTAAAAGAATTTTTTGCCATTAATGATAATCAAATGGTCTCAGATGAAACTCTTTGGGCGGCCCATAAGGCCTTTGCTAGAGGTGTCCTCATCAAAATTGCAGCAATGGAGAAAAGGAAAAGGTTAAAAGCATTTAATGATATTTTGTCTAAACTCCAGCTCCTGGAAAGGGCAAACAAGGCCCACCTCACTGACATTTTCCTTGACTATTAGAGGTCTGAGAGATCAGCTGAGATCATTTATGCTGTATTCCTATGAAAAAAATCTGCCGAGATCGCACATAGGTTGTTTTTATAGCGCCGGTCACATGTGCGATCTTGGCAGATTGCATCTACGATCTGGCGTGTCACATCGCTAACGAGATCGCTAGCGATGTCGCAGCGCGTAAAGAAGCCTTTATTCTTACTACTGCCAGTTTGCGCACATCTTGGCTCCATTTTTGGTTAGAACGTTCTCACTATGGAGGGACTCCTCTGATATCTAATCTGAAAGCTTGTCTGTGACAATCACTACTATAAACCGGGGAAGCCTCCAACCTCTCCTGGTAACTTCAGTCTTATCTCTCTTTTGAATTGTGATGTGAAGTTCTATGCAAAAGTCAGGGCTAATAGACTGCTCTCAGTTTTGCTGACCCTGGTCTCCCCTGACCAAGTGAGATTTGTCCCAGGGATGCAGGCTAGAGATGGCACTAGAAGAGTTATTGATTTGATGGATTTTCTTGAGTCCAGTGGTACCCCCGGTGTATTCATGTCTCTAGATGCGGAAAAAGCGTTTGACAGGGTACACTGGGGCTATGTGGACACCGTTTTGGACACATTTGGTTTCTCTGGTAATATAATGGATGCTATTATGGCCTTATACAAAAAAACAAATCCTTCGGTCTGTGCAGCAGGATTCTATTCTGTAGTTTAATTAGCAAAATACCAGGGGGACCCACAGTATCCACAAAGTAAATAGCTGGATCCAAGAAGAGCCAAATGGTCTGAACACAAATAAGACCTAAAACGTAACTTTTAATAAGTACCAATTAAAAGAGCTAAACGCTCAAGGATGTATTAAAAACCGTGAAGCGATGATATAACTCATGCTCTACAAAAGGGCATCAGATATAGCCCAAATCAAATCCTCATAAATAGGTCCTAATCACAGTGGTATCATATAAACCTGGTCAGAATCCAGGAAGACCCCGGTAGGTACCTAGAGGATGTTTTGACAAAATTGAACCATACTCACCCCCACTACCCCTTACTATAGTGCTCCAACTTAAAGGAAAGAAGGAGGGGGGGGGGGAAAGGTATGTTACAAATGCTGGCAAAAATACTGGCAGTACAGATCAGATTAACATGGTGTAGTTAGATCCTATATCAGAGGGAACCAAATGCTGATCACACAATACTAGCAGTACAGATCAGATTAACATGGTATAATTAGATCCCATATCAGAGGGAACCAAATGCTGATCATACACAAGGATCAGAGTACAAAACGTAATACGTCCAAAGGTGGAACAATCTTACCCCGTCCTGTAGAAAAAAGGGCGACTAGAAGTGTATCATGGCTCGTGGGGAAGCTGTCAGCCAGCTATTTTAGATCCCTTAGAAATGCCATGAAGACATCACCTCCATAATGTTGAGAAACACTCACTCCCAACGCGTTTCATGGGGAACAATCATCAGGGGAGTTCAGGTGAAAGATTACTGGGTACTGTCCATTCACTTATCCTGCAGTATTGTCATGCCCAGTATCACTGTAAACAGAAGATCAAAGGTGGAGAAAGCCCAAATCAGCATATTGATTAGGCCCATCATAATGTCCCTTATGTGAGTCACTCACCACAAAAATCCATATGTCCAGGTACAGATTCAAAAGGTGCCGCGCCGGGCGTCCGGAAACCCGCTCCCATTTATATACCGGCGCATGCGCAGAAGCACCATAAAATCCGATGACGTATCCTCCCAGAATACATCGCGGCCGGAAGTATCACGTCATCGGATGCCGCGTCGCCATAGAGACAGCACAGCCTCCTCCAGTGACATCACATCCTGGGGAGCCGCCCACGCTGGTTAAACAAGGACCCTGAGTGCGTTACCATCGCAACCTGGACGCGCTCGGGTTCAAACAGCGGAGCGAAGTACAAAAATCACCAAGCCAACTCAGGGCAATATCATGGTGGGTATACACAGCTAGAAATGGCAGTATAATAAACTATGATCCGGTACAAGACGCTAACCTATGTAAGGCCCATGATAAAAACGAACATACATAAAAGGTACATAGTCCAAACATATAAGGTAAGGTGGTTCAACCTATGTAAGGAAGAGAGGCATGTTTCCTAGTGAAGCCAGGGATATAAAAGCAATAACCCACTGATTATCACATGGTTATCATTAATACCCCTTTTGAATTGAAAGGCAAAATGGTCACAAAACATGTCACAATGTTTGTAACCGTTGTTGCAGGGACTAACCCTATTCATTAAACCCCCAATAAACATGGAGATAATAAAAAGGGGGGAAGAAAAAGGGGGGTATGTATATAGCGCATGAGGATAGGCCAGCATGTCACCGGCAAAATGAATCAGAGACTCCCAAGGCACATCAGTGGTAGGGAGGGATAAAAAACACCCAGTGATAAGAAAAAACTAATGTGCACACTAAGCAGATACCCTCCAGTAATCACTGGCCCTACCTAACATGTGGGGGTCGGCACCCTAAATAACCCACGTAAGCGGTGCCCCCACTCGGCCGACGTATATCCCTCCTATACTCACCCCTACCTCTAAGGTGCTCCTACAGAAAGGGTGCAAAGGACAGGGACTCATTCAAGCCAAGTGGTGTCATGGTATTCAGGCTATAGATCCAAAAACACTCCTTCTGGAGTATTGTTCGGTCCCAGTTACCCCCTCTGGGTGGTGGACGAATGAGATCAATTCCCATGATTCTGAGGCATTCAAGGTTGCCGTTATGAAAGTTGTTAATATGCCGAGCGACCGGGGTATCATTCTTCTTCAGGATGTCATTTTTGTGTTCTCCCACTCGTCGTCGGAGTTCTCTGATGGTTTTGCCAATATAGATTTTACCACACACGCACTGCATCCTATAAACGACTCCCTTTGATTTGCAGGTAATCAATGATCTTATAAAGAAGGTCTTACTGCTGTTGTAGTTGGTGAATTCCTTGCCTTCCTCAATAAACCTACAATTCACGCAGTCGTGGCATTTAAAGCAACCCTTCACCATGCTAGTTGTCAAAACTGGCCCATCCTCATTGAAATGGCTATGAACCAGTCTATCACCAAGGGATCTTGCCTTCCTATAGGTGATAGAAGGATATGTCAAAAGATGTCTCTCAATCAAAGGGTCCATTTGTAACACATGCCAGTGTTTTGAAAGGGTTCCCCTCAAGTCCATCGCCCCATTGTTATAGGTTGTGATGAATCTAAAAATTTTGTTCGATTCATCTTTCTTCATATTGGGGTTCAGTAACCTGGTGCGATCCATACTCCGCACGGAGTTGTACGCCCCATGAATAATACCCTCAGGATAGCCTCTTTCCCTTAGGCGTCCCATCAAATCAAGGGCCTGTTCTTCAAAACCCGCTTCCTCTGAGCAATTACGTCTCATTCTCATAAATTGCCCTTTTGGAATTCCCTTCTTTAGGGGGGCAGGGTGAGCACTTTCCCACTTTAGTAGGGAATTGGATGATGTTGCCTTCCTGAAGGTGGTAGTGACAAGGCAGCCATTAGGTCCCCTCTCCACTAGCACGTCAAGGAAGGCCAATTTGTCCCCACCAATCTCGCTGGTAAAAGTGAGGCCAATATCATTATCATTCAGTTTGGTCATAAATTGGTGAAAGCCCTCGGTCCGGCCCTTCCAGACAACGAAGACGTCGTCAATGTACCTTAACCAAAGAACGACGTCCTCAGTGTCCAGAAGGCCACCGAAGACCACCGTCTCCTCCCACCAGCCCAGGAGGAGGTTCGCGTACGATGGGGCACAGCAACTCCCCATCGCGGTCCCCCTGAGCTGGTGAAAGAATCTCCCACCAAAAGTAAAGGCATTTCTCGTCAGGCAGAATTCCAAAGCCTTTACCACGAAATCATTATGTTGATGGAACTGGTTTCCTCTTGATCCCAAGAAGTATTTTACTGCCTCCAATCCCGCTGAATGTGGGATGGATGAATATAAGGCCTCCACATCAATAGAACATAACAGCATCCCTTCCTCCAGAAAGACATCTTCTATCCTGCGGAGAAAGTCGGTGGTATCTTTCAGGTGGGAATTCAGGGACAGTACAAAAGGACGCAAAATATGGTCCACATAGACACTCAGCTTTTCTGTTAAACCACCTATGCCTGAAACAATGGGGCGACCTTTTAAGGGACTAACACCCTTATGAACTTTAGGTAAAATATAAAAGGTCGCCACCACTGGAAAGGCAGGTAAAAGATAATCAAACTCATTGTTGTCAATGATCCTAGACTCCAGAGCTTCCCGCAACATGATTTTTAGTTCTTCCCTATACCCAGGGATCGGGTTCGAGTCTAGTTTGGCATAACACAATTCGTCGCCAAGGATATTCAAGCAGATCTTTTTGTAATCCTTGGAGTCCAGTACCACTACGTTACCCCCTTTGTCAGAGGGTTTTATAGTGATACTGGAATCCCTCTCTAGATTTTTCAAGCTGAGCATCTCTGCCTTTGTCAGGTTGTACTGACCTCTACGTCTGCCTATGCCACTTCTGATGTCCTCAGTGACCAGATTGACAAAGACATCAATTACATCAACCTCGGTCATGGCCGGAGGCATCCTTACACTCTTGTTTTTTAGAGTAGTAAAAGGGCCTTCACCAAGATCGTTTGGATTAATGTCACCAAGATGGAAAAGCAATCTCACATCCTGGAGAAGCTCACCTGGGATTCCCAACTCAGCTGAAGTTTTATCCGCTTGCCTACCAAAGAACTTCTTCCATTTGAGACGTCTCGCAAAGAGGTTTAAGTCTTTGATCGCCTCAAATTCATCAGGCCCCCACAACAATACAGAAGACAGAGAGGGAGGGGGAGGTCCAACCATAGGGGAGCTTCTCAAAATTTTGGTAGCAGGGGGGGTTTTTTAGACAACCAATATCACCTGAGGAGCAAGGGACAACTCAACCCGTAAATACTAGCGGGGCTCCTCAGGTGATAAACTTGTCTTCTAGACCCCTCACTGGGATGGAGGTATCCATTTTGAATAAGGGTCTGTCATTTGTGCCTACCACGGACTTTGATGAATTTGAGGCGATCAAAGACTTAAACCTCTTTGCGAGACGTCTCAAATGGAAGAAGTTCTTTGGTAGGCAAGCGGATAAAACTTCAGCTGAGTTGGGAATCCCAGGTGAGCTTCTCCAGGATGTGAGATTGCTTTTCCATCTTGGTGACATTAATCCAAACGATCTTGGTGAAGGCCCTTTTACTACTCTAAAAAACAAGAGTGTAAGGATGCCTCCGGCCATGACCGAGGTTGATGTAATTGATGTCTTTGTCAATCTGGTCACTGAGGACATCAGAAGTGGCATAGGCAGACGTAGAGGTCAGTACAACCTGACAAAGGCAGAGATGCTCAGCTTGAAAAATCTAGAGAGGGATTCCAGTATCACTATAAAACCCTCTGACAAAGGGGGTAACGTAGTGGTACTGGACTCCAAGGATTACAAAAAGATCTGCTTGAATATCCTTGGCGACGAATTGTGTTATGCCAAACTAGACTCGAACCCGATCCCTGGGTATAGGGAAGAACTAAAAATCATGTTGCGGGAAGCTCTGGAGTCTAGGATCATTGACAACAATGAGTTTGATTATCTTTTACCTGCCTTTCCAGTGGTGGCGACCTTTTATATTTTACCTAAAGTTCATAAGGGTGTTAGTCCCTTAAAAGGTCGCCCCATTGTTTCAGGCATAGGTGGTTTAACAGAAAAGCTGAGTGTCTATGTGGACCATATTTTGCGTCCTTTTGTACTGTCCCTGAATTCCCACCTGAAAGATACCACCGACTTTCTCCGCAGGATAGAAGATGTCTTTCTGGAGGAAGGGATGCTGTTATGTTCTATTGATGTGGAGGCCTTATATTCATCCATCCCACATTCAGCGGGATTGGAGGCAGTAAAATACTTCTTGGGATCAAGAGGAAACCAGTTCCATCAACATAATGATTTCGTGGTAAAGGCTTTGGAATTCTGCCTGACGAGAAATGCCTTTACTTTTGGTGGGAGATTCTTTCACCAGCTCAGGGGGACCGCGATGGGGAGTTGCTGTGCCCCATCGTACGCGAACCTCCTCCTGGGCTGGTGGGAGGAGACGGTGGTCTTCGGTGGCCTTCTGGACACTGAGGACGTCGTTCTTTGGTTAAGATGCATTGACGACGTCTTCGTTGTCTGGAAGGGCCGGACCGAGGGCTTTCACCAATTTATGACCAAACTGAATGATAATGATATTGGCCTCACTTTTACCAGCGAGATTGGTGGGGACAAATTGGCCTTCCTTGACGTGCTAGTGGAGAGGGGACCTAATGGCTGCCTTGTCACTACCACCTTCAGGAAGGCAACATCATCCAATTCCCTACTAAAGTGGGAAAGTGCTCACCCTGCCCCCCTAAAGAAGGGAATTCCAAAAGGGCAATTTATGAGAATGAGACGTAATTGCTCAGAGGAAGCGGGTTTTGAAGAACAGGCCCTTGATTTGATGGGACGCCTAAGGGAAAGAGGCTATCCTGAGGGTATTATTCATGGGGCGTACAACTCCGTGCGGAGTATGGATCGCACCAGGTTACTGAACCCCAATATGAAGAAAGATGAATCGAACAAAATTTTTAGATTCATCACAACCTATAACAATGGGGCGATGGACTTGAGGGGAACCCTTTCAAAACACTGGCATGTGTTACAAATGGACCCTTTGATTGAGAGACATCTTTTGACATATCCTTCTATCACCTATAGGAAGGCAAGATCCCTTGGTGATAGACTGGTTCATAGCCATTTCAATGAGGATGGGCCAGTTTTGACAACTAGCATGGTGAAGGGTTGCTTTAAATGCCACGACTGCGTGAATTGTAGGTTTATTGAGGAAGGCAAGGAATTCACCAACTACAACAGCAGTAAGACCTTCTTTATAAGATCATTGATTACCTGCAAATCAAAGGGAGTCGTTTATAGGATGCAGTGCGTGTGTGGTAAAATCTATATTGGCAAAACCATCAGAGAACTCCGACGACGAGTGGGAGAACACAAAAATGACATCCTGAAGAAGAATGATACCCCGGTCGCTCGGCATATTAACAACTTTCATAACGGCAACCTTGAATGCCTCAGAATCATGGGAATTGATCTCATTCGTCCACCACCCAGAGGGGGTAACTGGGACCGAACAATACTCCAGAAGGAGTGTTTTTGGATCTATAGCCTGAATACCATGACACCACTTGGCTTGAATGAGTCCCTGTCCTTTGCACCCTTTCTGTAGGAGCACCTTAGAGGTAGGGGTGAGTATAGGAGGGATATACGTCGGCCGAGTGGGGGCACCGCTTACGTGGGTTATTTAGGGTGCCGACCCCCACATGTTAGGTAGGGCCAGTGATTACTGGAGGGTATCTGCTTAGTGTGCACATTAGTTTTTTCTTATCACTGGGTGTTTTTTATCCCTCCCTACCACTGATGTGCCTTGGGAGTCTCTGATTCATTTTGCCGGTGACATGCTGGCCTATCCTCATGCGCTATATACATACCCCCCTTTTTCTTCTCCCCTTTTTATTATCTCCATGTTTATTGGGGGTTTAATGAATAGGGTTAGTCCCTGCAACAACGGTTACAAACATTGTGACATGTTTTGTGACCATTTTGCCTTTCAATTCAAAAGGGGTATTAATGATAACCATGTGATAATCAGTGGGTTATTGCTTTTATATCCCTGGCTTCACTAGGAAACATGCCTCTCTTCCTTACATAGGTTGAACCACCTTACCTTATATGTTTGGACTATGTACCTTTTATGTATGTTCGTTTTTATCATGGGCCTTACATAGGTTAGCGTCTTGTACCGGATCATAGTTTATTATACTGCCATTTCTAGCTGTGTATACCCACCATGATATTGCCCTGAGTTGGCTTGGTGATTTTTGTACTTCGCTCCGCTGTTTGAACCCGAGCGCGTCCAGGTTGCGATGGTAACGCACTCAGGGTCCTTGTTTAACCAGCGTGGGCGGCTCCCCAGGATGTGATGTCACTGGAGGAGGCTGTGCTGTCTCTATGGCGACGCGGCATCCGATGACGTGATACTTCCGGCCGCGATGTATTCTGGGAGGATACGTCATCGGATTTTATGGTGCTTCTGCGCATGCGCCGGTATATAAATGGGAGCGGGTTTCCGGACGCCCGGCGCGGCACCTTTTGAATCTGTACCTGGACATATGGATTTTTGTGGTGAGTGACTCACATAAGGGACATTATGATGGGCCTAATCAATATGCTGATTTGGGCTTTCTCCACCTTTGATCTTCTGTTTACAGTGATACTGGGCATGACAATACTGCAGGATAAGTGAATGGACAGTACCCAGTAATCTTTCACCTGAACTCCCCTGATGATTGTTCCCCATGAAACGCGTTGGGAGTGAGTGTTTCTCAACATTATGGAGGTGATGTCTTCATGGCATTTCTAAGGGATCTAAAATAGCTGGCTGACAGCTTCCCCACGAGCCATGATACACTTCTAGTCGCCCTTTTTTCTACAGGACGGGGTAAGATTGTTCCACCTTTGGACGTATTACGTTTTGTACTCTGATCCTTGTGTATGATCAGCATTTGGTTCCCTCTGATATGGGATCTAATTATACCATGTTAATCTGATCTGTACTGCTAGTATTGTGTGATCAGCATTTGGTTCCCTCTGATATAGGATCTAACTACACCATGTTAATCTGATCTGTACTGCCAGTATTTTTGCCAGCATTTGTAACATACCTTTCCCCCCCCCCCCTCCTTCTTTCCTTTAAGTTGGAGCACTATAGTAAGGGGTAGTGGGGGTGAGTATGGTTCAATTTTGTCAAAACATCCTCTAGGTACCTACCGGTGTCTTCCTGGATTCTGACCAGGTTTATATGATACCACTGTGATTAGGACCTATTTATGAGGATTTGATTTGGGCTATATCTGATGCCCTTTTGTAGAGCATGAGTTATATCATCGCTTCACGGTTTTTAATACATCCTTGAGCGTTTAGCTCTTTTAATTGGTACTTATTAAAAGTTACGTTTTAGGTCTTATTTGTGTTCAGGATTCTATTCTGATAGATTTGACCTGACTAATGGGACCCGCCAGGGTTGCCCCCTTTCTCCTATTTTTGCTTTAGTCATGGAGCCCCTGGTGGAGTCCATTAGGCTCAACCCGGAAATTTCTGGAGTTAAAATAGGCCCTGTAGAACATAACAGACGATGTAATACTCTCTTGCACTGATAGTGAAAGATCATTGATCGGGATCAAAAACGCTCTCCTTGAATTTTCTAAGATTTCATATTACAAGCTAAACGAAGGAAAATCGGTTCTCTTCTCAGTTAATGTTCCACCATCTGTTAGAGATAAAATCTCCTCACTTGTACCATGTACTTGGGCCCAGGACAGCTTTTCATACCTAGGGCTAAGGATTTGTAAACTTTCCAATATTGTCAAACAGAATTTTAATACTCTGCTTGATTCCATTCGAAAGGACATAGACAATCAAATACATTTACCCCTTTCCTGGATGGCGCGCATTCAGATAGTTATGATGATCCTACCAAAAATTATTTATTTATTACGCTGTCTTCCCTTGAGGTTCCCCAAGAGGTTTCTCTGTCTCCTGCAGGCAGTTGTGTGCAGATTTATTTGGGCAGGAAAGATACCTAGGGTTGGTATGTCTACCTTATTTTATAGTTATTCACATGGTGGTCTGGGGGTCCCGAATTTTTATTTGTACCATAAAGCAGCAGTTCTAGAGGCGTTAAGGGTGTGTACTCACAAATGGGTGCTTGTGGAGAAATACTTGGCCCCGCGTGGGACTTTGAGATTTCTACTGGAGGTGCGAGTACTTAGTTCCTTTGCCCCCTCTCTTCCCCTGCAGACAATGAAAGTGGCATTTTCTTACTGGTCTGATCTGGTCTCTACGCGTTAGGTGATTAAATTTGAGTCTATCTCTATTAGAGCCTTGGAGCTTCATGTGGATGGCCTCACGTTCGGCAATTCGGTGAGGAATGGTATTATGGTCATGAAAGAAATCCTCTTAATTCAGGAGCTGAAACCTTTCTCTGTCCTAATGGATGAATTTGGCCTTCACAGAAACAACTTCTACCAGTATCTGCAAATTCGGCATTTTTTAAATTCATTTGTATTTCCCTTATCCTGCCATAATGCTGTTTGCTTGCCAATACAGCAGTTTTTTAGCTCCTCCTCCTCAAAAACATGGCCTCTCAGTAGTATATAAAGTGTTTAATTCCCCCGGTAATAGTCCTAAACAAGCGTATATGAGGCGCTGGGAAGGGGCTCTTGCTTTCTCCTCCGCTTCTGGCGACCTGCAGAAATATTCCTCCTGTATCCATCATCTTGAGCAGCTTAAGAAAGTTCACTTTGACTGGTACTACACCCCGCTGAAGATTTCCAAATTCCGTGGTTCCTATCCCCAATCCTGCTGGAAGGGCTGCTCAGGTGTTGGTTCCCTAGGGCACGTGTGGTGGGATTGCCCGCTCATCCGGCCTTTTTGGGAAGAAGTGTCTAACATTATTACCGAAGTTACAGGCCTGGCTGGAAGTTTAAGCGGTCCGCTAGCGGTTTTGGGGATCGGTTTACATATATTCCCTGGCGATTTGAGACCAATTGTATCACACATTCTAATAGCAGCACACGTGTTTTGCAGACCACTGGAGAGAAATAACTATCCCCTTTAAATTGGAAATTATCCAAAAAATCAATAAACATTACCAATACGAGCTCCTTCTGACCTCAGATTTGCTTACCAAAAATAAAATAAGGAATTGTTGGTCCCCCTGGGTGGTGTCCAAATTCTCGTCCTTCCAGTCCTGATTGGTGGACCTGTTATCTTATTACCTATCATCCCTACCCTTGCTTCCTATGTTGCAAATTGCATGCCCTAACCCTACTATGCAGAATTTTCAGCTGTTATCTGTTTTTACTTTAAATTTTATTGTCCTGCTGTTATAGGACATATTTTTCAACTGTCCGCATGTTTGTTGCGGTGTATAACCTGTAGTATGTAAAATCTTAATAAAAATTTATTGAAATAAAAAAAAAGTACCGTTTTTGGACAGATGCTGCGTTTTGATCACCTGTTATTGCATTTTGCGCAAAATTTGTGGCACTTAAAAAACATAATCTTAACGTTTAGAATTTTTTTGCTGCTGTTCAGATTACCGATCAGTTTAATTGATTTTATATTTTGGCATTTCTGAACGTGGCGATACCAAATGTGTTTTTTTTTTAACTCTTTAATTTTCAATGGGGCAAAAAGGGGGGATGATTTGAACTTTCAGGGTTTATTTATTTATTTTTTTTTAATTTTTCAAAGCTTTTTTCTAAACTTTTTTTTTTATTTTATTTTTTTTTACTAGTACTCCTAGGGGACTATATGGATCAACAGTCTGATTGCTCATTTATTTCTTCCGATCAGAGCAGCATCGTTCAGAACGGAGAAATGCTCATCTCTTGTAGCCAGTACTTTGCTGGTTCTTACAGGACCTTAGTCATGTGAGCTACAAGGGTCATCACATGGCCCTGTGCTACCATGACAACCACCGGATACATGTGATCACGTCACGTGACTTCCGGTATCAGCCTGTGAGTACAGATCGCCGTTAACCTGGCGCTGTCACATCTTGACAGCGCCATTTAAGGGGTTAAAAGGCACGGGTGTCATGCGATTCCACTTGTGCCTAGCAGGCATACATGTCAGCTGTACAAATCAGCTGACATGTGCGGTGATTGCTGCAGACAGCTTGCAGCAGCCCGCGGCGATTAACACGATGACTGCTAGGACGTAATATTACTGCCCGCGGTCATTAAGGGGTTAATGTATACTATTATTCGTTGTGGCAGCAGCCGCCTGACACTGGTCTGTAAAACTGAGTGCTATCCAGCCATTCACCCAAGACTTTAAGTGATTGTTTTATCCATTGTTCTACCATGTAGTAGATATTTTACCTTTTATTTCCTCTGTCCAAAGGCATGACCTTACATTTAAAAATCTTTGGACCTCTGTTAGGTCCCATCACTGCAGGAAAAAAGAAAGCGAATTACATGTACTGTATAACTATGAGAACAATCAAGTGTATACAGACGCTACTCACAAAAGGTAATATTTGGCTTTCGGGTGAAATTTATGTAAAACGTAATAAGTCCATGCTACAGTGATATGTTATCAATAAGGTACTGCAGTTATAAGCAGAAGCAAACAATGGTGATTTTCCTCATCTCAAACTATTTATTGGAACAAAAGCCAACCCCCCCAAAAAAAAAGTATCTTTAACTTTTCATGTGGCCTTGCTCCTCTAATGACAATGATGTCTCGCGCATGTCACGAGTTGAGTTATTGTCTGCTAAGGCATGGCAATTCACTCTTCTTGAATGGCGTCTCTAAGCTCATAAGGCTTCTGGACTACAGAGTTATGAGCTGTTGCATGGCAACTCAGCTGATCCCATAGATTTTTTATTTTTATGGGATTCAGGTCTGGAGACAGTGCAGACTGCTCTATTTGTGATACCCTATTCTCCAGCAGCCATTCCCCAATGATGCAACCTCAATGAGCTGGAGCATTGTCGTCCATGAAGATTAAATTAGGCCTGTGTTGTTCATGCAGAGGCACAATGAGTGAATTAATTGTTATTCAAGTAGTAGTGTTGAGGAGAGCCATAAGATGAAATACTTAATTAACCTCTGGACATAGAGCACTGTGAGAAGTGTGTTCAATTAAATCAATTCTCTATATATAAGCCAGGCAATTTACAGAGAAACTCAAAGATGGCCCCCGATGACATCACAGACCAAACCATCAGCATGGATCCACCAGATGACGTCCCTCCCATCACCATCACCATGGACTGATCCACTGAAGTCAGACCTGCCCATCAACAGCAAGACAGATCTCCCCATTGGCTAGCCCATGAACTGTGCCACTAAATGGGCATATTTGAACTTGTGTACACCCCTAGCCTTTATCAAGAGCACGCATGCTTGTACTCGCTCTGTTCGGTGCCATCTTTACTGTGACCAAGAAGAGATTTCATATCCGACTGTGTCTTGTGTGAATTCTTTTATGCATGCACTTGGTCCATACCAATTCGGCCAGGCAGTAGGCAACTAGTGATCTCTGGTTAAGAGTTCACCCTAACATTATTGGCGCCCAACGTGGGTCCAGTATAGGAGAAACTCTACAATCTTGAGGACCGGCGATTGGAATGGCAGGATGTGCTGGATACCCTGAGCCAAGAGTCTGATCAACTCTTATACGAGAACACATGGTAAGTCTGCTGATTTTTATAATCTGAAGTCTTACTTGTGTGTCTCAGGGTGTGTGGCACTGATTGCCTGACTGTGTCCGTTTTTTGCGATCTCTGACGGCAGAAGAGTTTCTCCGCTGCTGGCCATATTTAATTGCGGAAGAACCGTCACATATTCAGTTGCCTGTTGTGTGTATTTGTCTTGAGGGGAGATTGACTGGTAGTTAGGAGGGCAGGTAGGCTTTTGAGCAGTGTTTGGAAACGTGGAGGACGCTCCATGTGGTACGGTTTTTGATTGTTGCCTGTGATATGTTTTGCGGTTCTGGTGGAGATTTAAATAGAGTTGTGGCTCGAGGCCCAGAGTGAATGACTCAGCGAAAGGCCTAGAGATAAAGCGCAAGTTTTAATTGGCCAGGTTAGGCACGTGTTTTCCACGGGCTCACAAGCCTGTGTTAGAGAGGCTAGTTACAGGTCCTCCAAGAGGAGCTTGGTAACAGGAGCCTGTGTTAGAGAGGTTAGTTACAAGTCCTCCAAGAGGGGCTTGTTAAAAAAAAAAAAAAAGGGTCTGGGTTAAAAAGGCTGGGTAGAAGACATCCAAATGGGGCTTATTACAGGAGCCTGGGTGTTATAGAGACCGGGTACAAGGGTAGATTGAGGCAATTAGAGACCAGGTAGAGGAAGTGTTTTGTAGAGTTCAGAACAAGGACTGGTTTGGAAGTGTATGCTGCAAACCCTAGGTTTTCTTTAGTGTTTCAGTTGTGAGTCCTCTCCCCCCCCGTCTTTTTATCTGTTGTTTTTATCTGGTATGCATAGAGAAAGATTGCTTGTTTGGTGTTGTTTATCTTGAGAGAAAGATGGAGAAATTGATGAAGTTGTGTGTAGTTGTAGTCGGAAAAAATCCGGATGAGCGTGGACTTTGTTGAGATGTGGGGACTCTAGGCCGCAATCCTGTGATAAACCATGTGCTATATTTGGTTGCAGCCATTTTAGGTCAGATTTTAAAATGGTGGATGAAGCACATGGCTGGGGCAAGCATGGTTTAAACAAAGAAGAGGAAGTGAGGGCTGGGATGTGTGAAGAAGACCATGTGCTCTGTAAATGTTTGAACAATGGACTGAATGGAATACTATATACTTAGACAGAAAACTAAGTGTTTTTATCTATAATTAGACTTAGATCGTGGACGTGTGTGTGTATATATATGTATGTATGTATGTATATGTGTGTGTGTGTGTATATATATATGTATGTATGTGTGTGTGTGTGTATATATATATATATATATATATATATATATATATATATATATATATATATATATATATATATATATATATATATATATATATATATAATATAATATAATATAATATAATATAATGTACAGACTACAGAAATAGGAGAGAGAGTTGGAGCAGATGTGAGGTCCTTTTCCCTGCCGCATGCCAAAATGGTGGCTGAAGGCCACATGGTGGCCGAGGCATGTTTGAGACAAAGGAAGTTAGTGGGGGGAGGTGTGAGAGAAGCCATGTGCTATTCTGGCAGTGGCCATTTTGTTAGTAAATCTGTAAAGTTGACAAAACTGCTCCCACCAAATAACATATGAAGTGTTTAGTAAATGTTTATAGCACTAAAAGATGGAATATTGAATGATTGGGTAGTTGTGGAAAACACTAAATATAAATCCAGTGTGCAGGTTGGATTGAGTCAGGACAGTCAAAAGGAGGAATATCTTATTAGTAAGCAATAAAAGAACAAGAGAAAAACCTTAAAATAAACGTACCTTAAAACAAATCTGATGAAAATAAATAAATATTCCAGTTATGGATCTGATAGATTGATGCTGAGAAAAAAAAAAAAAAATATATAAAATAAATAGAGATGGACCCCAACTTGCATCTTGCAGAGAGAGAGAAAAAAAAATAATGCTTGTATGTGGCTTCAGAGGGAGGAGGGAAATACAAGCTTTTCCACTAGAGTATCAGGTTACAGGGGGTGAGGGGTTAGTTCTATCTATTTAAGCTTACACCTTAAAGAGCAGCCCAAGCAAAAGGAAAAAAAAAAAAAGAGCTTTCTGCATTTAATTCATTGCAAATTATACTGGAAAAGGGTATAATTTATTCTACTAATTTTATCCTAAAGGAATAAAACTTAATTGTGTAAATGTTTAGATTTATTGGTAGATACAAGAGCATAGGAAGCTGTTAAATCAGATGGATTTCTATGGTAAATCAGCATTTTATAAAAAAGTAATAGTATTTATGGACAGAATTATCACAGAGATGCTGAAAATTTGCTGCTGATGTCCTCAATTTTGCAAATATGAACGCCTCTATATCCAGAGGTTGTGTTACGTTAATATTGTTGTTGTTAATAATAATGATAAAAATAATATTTTTTATTAATAATTTATTCATAATTACAATAATTTGGTTTAAAAGTATGTGGATGATTTATGGCATTCGGTGTTTTTTATATATAATGTATTGAATCATCTGTTTTCTTTTTATAGAAAGATTATAATGCAGATTTCTGTGGTTCAAGCAAAGGTTGAAAAGCCATTGAAATAGTTTTCCATTATAAAGGTTACACATAACATAATATTTATGGTGTTTCCGGTTAGGTACAATCTACACAATGTGACTTTCATGCCCAAATGTAGAGCTCTGGGACCACACACTTTTTGAATCTAATTATGTTTTGGATAATAGATTCAAAAAGGGGGGGGAAAGATGATGTGGAAAATGACACATATTATTTAAGGTTTTAATTTGTTCATCAAATTGAGTTTTTCTATTAAGTTGTCTTTATATTTTTATCTGTAATGAGGATACAGCAGATTTACAGTACATATATCTCATGATTGCTCTGATGTAACAAGAATTGTCAGGTTTTGAACATGTCTCAGATGAGCCCATTGCTAATGCAGATTTTGAGTTTTTCCGTAGATGGATCCAGATACCAAGATACTGGTTGATTCTGCACTGGATATGCTGAGGTTACGCAACATGAGGTAATAAAAATCGAACCACTCACTCCTCTCCCATCGGAATAGGAGAACGAGATGAAGATTTGCGATCACTGTGGTTTGTAGAGCGGAGGGGGGTAAGATAGGAAAATGTGGAGTGTGACGTGATAAATCTATAAAGACCGTAGAGAGTGTGTATGAGCCCAGGTGGAGGCGCTCTCCTGTTATCAAAAGAGCCGGTGACTGATGGAGCAGACAACAAAGAAGCAGTGAATGGGCCTAGAGTTGAGTCCTTTACCAATGCAGACCAGTACCAGTACCTCGGTGGCTCCTGTCACGTCGTCTGTGACATCTGTCACTCCTTGTGTTCTTAAATCCTTACAGGAACAAGCGATTCAGCAAGGAACGGAGTGTGAGTCGTAGGGAGCCAGTGACCGAGGAAGGTCTGTGGATAAAGGGCAGTAAGCTTTCTCTGCCATGAGCGCTCTACTCAATAATGGCCCAGGTAACCAATTAGCACGTGACAAAGGTGTTGGGATGGACAAGATATGGGTGGCACCACTGCTTCAGTACCCAGGTGGCCAGACACCTCCAGTCTTGTAAGATGTGTCTATTAAGGTAGAAAAAACTGTAAAGACCTCGTAGAAACACCCCCTCATCCACTCTACTGCTCCGGTGATTGCAGATTAGTCATATACATCTACCATGAGTAGGTTTATATGAGTTTTGTGCGTGTTGTGTGAATTTCTTTTCAGGTCTGCTCTGAAACATATCCAGTATGGAAAACATTACTGCTGAAAAACTCATGATGCTGGTGGTATGTAAAAATTGAGTTCCTAAAAAGTGGTAAAAGTAGATATTCTATAGCAGAGGTCATTATAAAGATCTTACAGTACCTGGGGATGCCCCTGATGAACCCCTGTCTGCCACTGTGAAGAGAGGAGAAACGTGTTGGGCTTCTTTCATGCTAAGTGTCTGACAAATATGCGTTTATTTTATTAGTCTGAGTGTGAATTTGTACAGTGGAGGGTCTGTGATTGGACAAGATCTCCTCATGACTTTACCTGGCCTTATTATTATTATATTTATACAGTGGGTACGTGTTATACATGGGAGATATTTAATTTCTTTTAGGGTTTGGTCCTTGATTTTGCTGTATCATATTGATTTAAGCTACCAAACAGCTATGTAAAATGCAGAGTTTGAATATTTAATCTTTGGTAATGAATTATATATATATAATTGCATATTGACGCCTCTTTTTCCCCTGTATCTCACGGTTTCTATATTTCCTCACTGACATTAGCAGCACGTATTAGCTTAGCAGTGCCAATTTGCCTTATAGGGTGCCGACCTCCGCTGTGAGGTAGGGAGAGTTTAGGGTTATTGCCCCAATCCCTGCCCCTTCCTTTATTGGAATATTTAATTGTGTTTATAGTCACATGGGTGTATGTTGTTTGGAATTTTAATGATTATAACATAAACATGTAACGATCCACAAGATAACGGTGAACGCTGGAAAATCATGTAACAAATGTTCGTTTTCCTTTTCCTTAATAATTAGATCTTTTATATAAGATATTTTTGGTTTAGCACCTACAATGTGATTATATTTCTCACAGATACTTCAGATATAATGTGATATCCTGACCAGTAATGTATTAGCCTTATACAACTGCCTATATAGTGTGTTAAACATGTGTATCCTCCAATTCCAGATCCTAAATCAGTGTCAGGAGCACGTGGTCTCAAGCCAGGAGACTGGGTGATCCTAAAAAGACAAGTCAGAATGAGCCATGAGTCAGAATCAGATGGACCGATCCAGCTTTTCACGACCACAGCAACTATTATTAAGCTTGAGGGAAAATCCATCTGGAGACAACAGCCGCTGTAAAGAGTCATCATACCAGCAGAATGAGGGTCACAACACACATAGTGCAGGATTATCTCACATAGAACTTTATGGAGAATTTCTAGATTGGGGATGATACATGGGAAATAACCAAAATAATGGAACAATGGGTATAGGAACATTACACAAATAAGGGCTCATGGTGGGAAAAACATTATCTGACCTGAACCAACCAAAAGTGTTTAAGTGACTTTTTAAGGATAACATACACTTGTAGGTAACTGGTATTGTCTTATTTGTTGGTATTTGAAGCCGTAAAAGTGCTACTCTGTGTTACTGAAGGTAATCGGATCCATGCGTAAGGGAAATCTTGTTGAAGACCTCCTGGTGGTAGATTATGGACCCGAGACAAGTAGAGATCCATTAGTGTTGTGATACAACCAGGTGTATTCAGGTAGAAAAGTCTCGAAGACGTGGACAGCACTCAAATGTTGACTGAGAATCAGTCTTTCAGAAACCGTAATGCTAAAAGCTGCAGCATAATGGTAAGAAGCTTATTCTTACAATTGCCTTACTCTTTCTAATCGATTAATCTCAATCTGGGTGAGCTCTTCAGCATTAGTCTGTTCTAAGTACTGGGACGTTACCTATGTCTCTGTGAATTGTGTGTGCGGGATGTGATCAACTCTGATCAACAGTCTGTACCAAGGGGGCAAAGGCTTAGCATTGCTTGTATAGCGGATAGCAAAATGAAAAAAGTTGCAGTTAAAGCATTAGAGCTGATGTGTTTGAGGACCACGGTGGGTCAGAAGGTTAATAAAGTATTTAGGGGGGACTGTTGAGGAGAGTCATAAGATGAAATACTTAATTAACCTCTGGACATAGAGCACTGTGAGAAGTGTGTTCAATTAAATCAATTCTCTATATATAAGCCAGGCAATTTACAGAAAAACTCAAAGATGGCCCCCGATGACATCACAGACCAAACCATCAGCATGGATCCACCAGATGACGTCCCTCCCATCACCATCACCATGGACTGATCCACTGAAGTCAGACCTGCTCATCAACAGCAAGACAGATCTCCCCATTGGCTAGCACATGAACTGTCCCACTAAATGGGTATATCTGAACTTGTGTACGCCCCTAGCCTATATCAAGAGGATGCATGCTTGTACTCGCTCTGTTCCATGCCATCTTTACTGTGACCAAGAAGAGATTTCATATCCGACTGTGTCTGGTGTGAATTCTTTTATGCATGCACTTGGTCCATACCAATTCGGCCAGGCAGTAGGCAACTAGTGATCTCTGGTTAAGAGTTCACCCTAACAGTAGGAGCTTGTCACTGCATCATTCACACAGTGTGAGGAAGTTTTGTATTGACTAGACACAACTACCTACACTCTTACCACCAGCATCACTGTAGACTCTTCTGGTGACAATGGCTTATGGATCGCACTCTCCTTGACGTCTCCAACATCATTGGCAGTCATTATTTCTTTTCAGCATGAATCAATTTTGATCAGTGAACAGCACTGGTCCTTCGTTCAGCATAGATTATTGCAGTGCCTGGTGGTGTGATCACGTACCCGTGCAGGTCGTTTAGCATGCAGACCACGCTGATATAAACTGTTTTTTGAATGATCTGATGTGCTTCTCTCCTCACTTAATTGTGCCTGTAGTTGTGTTGTATACATCATCTGGTTCCGAAAGGCATTGTTGAAAATTAAGCGATCATCAATGTTGAATGTATCCAAAGGACATCCACTTCTATGGTATGCCTTTCTGTGACTCCTCTCATCTCTCTGTAGCTCTGCTGCAACCTGCTGACACTCTGTGACACTTTAATCTCAATGGCCACTTCCCTCTAAGAGCATCTTTCTTGAAGCCTCTCAATGGCGAAGTACTGTTGATCAATTTTTGTTTTCTTGATGTCAAAATGGTGTCTTCTTGATGTCAAAATGTGAACAGCATGATCTGGAGGATTGTTTAAATACCAATTCTATCGGAACTTCAAAATTTAGGGGCGATAAATGGATTAATTACCAGTTCTAAATTTTGCCAATAAGCGCCTTGCTGGAGAACAGCAAGTTGTAAAAAAAAAAAAAAAAAAGTACTGAAACAGAACAGTTGGACATGTCATTCAAACGTTTAGAAAAGTTCACCTGAAAAGGTTAGAGAGCATTTTAGATTCATCCTAAAAATTCACCATAAAGCCAAATCTCCCTAACTTTTTGTGGGTGCTGTATGTTGTTTTTATTTTATTTTTTTTTGTATAAGCACAGCTTTTTAAAATGTAACTAATTAATAAATATGTTTTTTATTAGTTGCCGGATTGGAGGAACAAAAGGCCCACTTGAATAAGGAACTTGCCTTACTTACCCAACTCAATGCTAAGGTAATGCATTAATTTTAGTCTTTCTAAATAAAAAAATTTACTACTTAGGAAAATATAGTTTTACCGTGACAGATTTTTGGTCTTTTGGGTACGAGAATGTTCAAAAACTATTCTAAAGACCACTTGGATTTTAAGAACCCACACAAGACCTTTTTTGCTTTTGTAAATCACTGATTCCAGCAATATGTCACTTAGTGGTTAGTGTAGTTTTGATAAAATCACTATTTTGTCAGTCTGGTAATAATAGCAAGCTTTCGAGACTACTCGGGTCTCTTCAAGAGGCTCAGTATACTAAGCTTAATGAAGAGACCCGAGTAGTCTCGTAAGCTTGCTATTATTACCATCTTTTCTGTTAGCCATTAAAAGGTATCAACCACTGAGGACTCCGTTCTTTTAAACATTTTTTTTATCTGTACTGGCTAACACGGTACAAAGATATATTTTGCCTGTATTTTGTCAGCAGGAGATTGACTAGAGGACTAGTAAACCTGCTACCAGGTGATCCTCCATTTTCATGTGCTCTGTATTATCGCTGGATAAAAGGTAGATCTGAAGTATATAAAAGGGATTTTTATAAAAATGACCGCAACCAGTCCAGTATGTGACACATCACTGGAATCGTGGTCTCTGCGCCAACATCATGCTGCTCTCAGATGGGGTAACAAAAAGTAGGTGATAAATTTTGTTGATCAAAGAAAAATCTGGCTCTGGCTGGTGAGTAGGACTTCTGGATAAATCCCCTTGCAGGATTCTCCTTGTGTACTCCGATATGGCTTGAGGCTCCGCCTGAAACACTGGGAAAATTAGGCTATGGGTAAGGCTGAGGCCACACTGGGTTATGTGCGAGTCCTCGCATGACACTCTGCTCACGCTCGCAGCACAGTGGGAGCAGAGTGTCATGCAAGGGTCATACGACTGTGGTCCGATCGTGCAATCAGACCACGGTTGTAGAGGGGAGGGCCGGCGCTGCGGAGGAGAGGGATTTATCTCCCTATCTCCTCCATTGCCAACTGATGCGAGAATCACACTGCACTCGCGTTACACCGGTGTAATGCGAGTGCAGTGCGATGTTTCTTTCGCCCCATAGACTTGTATGGGTGCGAGCGAAACAGGATGGCATTACACCCGCAGCATGCTGCAACTGTTTTCTCGGTCTATTTAGGGAAAACAGCTCATGGGAGTGTGCCCATAGAGTAATATTGCTCCAAGTGGAATGCAATTTTTTTTTTTTATATCGTATTATTCACCGTGTGTGCTAGGTCTAAGTGAGGAACAAGGAAGTAGGGTGACAGGGCAATCATATGGCCTATGTGGTGGGACTGTTTCAGTCGCCTGCTTGTCAAAGACATTCGCGTACACCCAGTAGGCGGATGGCAGACCTGGAAGATTAGAAGGCATCACTGGCGATCGGGAAGAACAAACTGGAGCAAATAAATATATATATATATAGATAGATAGATAGAGAGATAGATAGAGAGATAGATAGAGAGATAGAGAGATAGATAGAGAGATATATATATATATATAGATATATATAATTTTTTTTATGACAGGACTGACCCCACCTCAGCACATCTCCAGGCCAAGAAAGGCTCATGGATCTGAAGCCACGGCAGACTCAGTAGTAGGGGGGGCGACAGCCCTGGAAACACATAGAAGGCGATCTTTTCCTTGTGTAGCATTCTTACCCGGAGTTCAACTTGCTTAGTGACAAACAGGATAGCCTCCATCCATGGATAGTTTTCCATTCATGGACCACACTGCTATGGGAGCTTGAATTGTTGAGTGGGAATCTGATACCTATACACAATGGCCTGTTGTGGGAATTTTCAGTGGAATCTGAGTCCAGATAGGCTACTCAGTGAATTGGGTGCCGCCAGAGAATATGATATTGATAAGGATGGGGAGTACTTGCTCTCACCTAGGATTTCCTCTCCTACTGACCCTAGGCTTGGAAGTTTCCCAGCCGAAAAGGACAGAAATGCTTCAGGTGAGTTCCGCATTAGAAGCAATCCTCTGTCGTGCGACAGTCATCCTGGCTAGGTTTTGTCAGGTTTACACAATCGACCTACATGAGCTTAGCAGAAGCAGCAAAAACCACGGATTGCGGCATGATGGGTCTCTGGGAGGTAGGAGCCAGGCGCAGTGACGCCTCTCTGTTCACCTCTCTGGAATGTTCTTGGAACTTGAGATCAATGTGGATAGTTAGAGACACCAGATCGTCCACGAAAGAATCATATAGCGACCGGCCAATTCATCCTTGATTCTCCCCAGTATGAAGGCAAAAGTGCCACAATATTTCAGCCTTGTTCAAAGGACAAGATTGCGGAAATGATTGGCTTACTGGCCTACGGGGAGACTTCACTGGCAAAGTCTAAAGAGTGGAGATGCGGTAGAGAAAACTCGACCCAGTTCATCGAATACCTTGCAGAATACCCTCAGTAAGGTTAGCAGGTCCAAGATGAATGGATCACTTCTCTCCTATAATGCATTGATCCATGAAAGGGCCTCACCGATCTTGTGCAACATCATAAAGGCTAATTTGGCCCTGTTCAAGACAAAAGTTCAAAGTGCAAGGGTTACTGATTAATGAATCCCCTGCGTTGCTTGGGATTGCTGCCAAACCGCAGAGGAGCAGACAATAGAGTACCAGAGATTGGAGCTGGATATGCTACTGGGGTGGTGACTAAAGCCGGAAAAGGATCAGGTGGAGAAGTGGGTTTCAAGGCTTGCAAGCAGATGTCCACTGACCATAAGTAGGTCAGGATATGGTCTGGTTGCTTCCATTGACAGACCATCTCTTACTGCATGACTACGGGCTTACTACTGGAGCCAACGGGATTCTTGGCCTGGGCAAACACTTATGCTCAGGGTTGCGAACGGTGGAGTGGAGCCACTGGGCCGCAGCACAGACTTACCTGAAGTGTGTAACTAAGCACCTAACTGGTTTTCACCAGAGCCTCTAATGGTGAGGATGGGCTTTGCTGCCAGTAGATGCCAGGTGCTACACAGGGAGATGCAGTACTGTGACAACAGGCTCCAGGGATTGGGGATAGGGCACGGACAGTCTCTAATGTGCTACGATGCAGACCAGTTGGCAGCTGTAGACAGGCATGGCTGGTAAGGATAGGGGCAGCTGTGGGTATGACTGGTACAGATAGATGCAGTTGGTACGGTGGGCACGGCTGTAATGGATAGGTGTAACTGTGGGTACGGCAGGTTCACCTGATATCTATAGGTGTTAGCAATACAGCAGAACTTCAGCACACGGGAAATGGACATGAGAACTAGCGATTAGACCACTTCCCATAGGGGGACAATGTTTTCAATACCTAGTGCCTCTCAGATATGGGCTGAGAGGTACTTCCGAGTTAAAGCTCGCTGGCCGTTTAAGAATAGGTGTGCGAGCGCCCAAAGTGTGCTCCTTGAGCTGGTGGCAGGAACCCTGGACACAGTAGCCACTGCTGGCTAGTGGGAGGGGGAGTGTGATGGGTAAAACGAAGCCAAAGTGGGCTAAAAACAGCGACCACCTAGCTTGGAGCCGAATACAGCCTTTGTGCGGACTGGAGCTAAGCCAAGTTCTTATGATTGGTATAAATGACAACTGAAGACTGCCACTTCAAGTAGGTAACGCCATTCCTCCAAAGTCATCTTAATTATCAGCAACTCATGGTCGTCAGTTAAATAATTGCGGGTGGGAGAAGGCCTTGTAAAAGTAACCACAGGTTACCATTTGCCCGATAGATTTCTGCGCGAGGACTGCCCGGCTCCAGAGGAAGAAGCATCCACCTCCATAAAGGACTGTTTATTGACCTTTGGTCTGTGCAACACTGGAGCTGATGAGGCCTACTTCAGAGAGGTGAAAGCAGGCCTCTGGAGTCCAGCACTTAGGATCAGCCCCCTTGCGGATCAGGGCATAATTTTGAGCTGTTCAAGACGAGAAATGCGGAATAAATTTGACGTTAACTATTAGCGAATCCCAGAAACCATTGGATAGCCTATACACCATCAGGGCGAGGCCATTTCAGAATTGCAGACACCTCATGATCCATCCTCAGCCCTGTATCTGAGATACTGTAACCCGTACAAAGAATAGAGGTCTGCTCAAAAAAACCCCGCACTTCTCAAACTTTGTGTACTGGTGTTTTTCTCTCTCTTCAGGACCAGACAAACATTCCTCCTGTGAGTGGGCAGATCAGGAGAGAATACCAGGATGTCGTCCTGTTGAACTGTCACACAAGAGCAGAGGAGATTGCGGAAAATGTAATTTACGCATTCTTGGAAGACTGCAGGGGCGTTGCTGAGCCCAAATGGCAGTACCCGATGCTCGTAGTGACTGTCCCAAGTGTTAAAGGCGATATTACAATCTTCCCCTTGGCATATGCGGATCAGGTTATAAGCACCATGCAGATTGACCTTCCTGAAAATCCTGAATCCTCTGAGGTGATCAAATAATTATGGAATGAGAGGCAACGGATATATGTTTATGATCGCGATTTGATTGAGGCTCCTACAGTCAATGAAGGGACGGAGAGAACCATCTTTCTAATTCACAAAGAAAGACCCAGGAGCCGGAGAAAAGAATAACTGAATAAATCCCTTGCCAGATTCTCTTCGATGTACTCTGACATAGCTTGGTTCTTCACCCGGGACAGATAGTAGATTTGACGATGAGGATAGGAGAAACTCGGACTTTGTGACCAGTAGGCGGGTGGCAGACCCGTTAGGTTTGACAGTCGCCAGTGGTTGAGTGGGACTGAGAAGAACGAGACCTTTTCTTGGCAAGATTGACCCAGTTGAATCATCTCACTGGATTTTTAGCCCAAGACGGGAGCATGAATTTGTAGCGACGGCAGACCTAGAAGCAGTCCATGTGCCAGACCTGGCTGCGTATAGAAGGCAATCTTCTTGGAGTGCAGCATTCACACTCTACTCTCAATATGTGTAGTAGTGAAGTGGACAGCCTCAAATAGGATTCTCTCATCAAGTGATGACACCACCAGATGACTTCTGAAGATGGTGGATGGGAATTTGGTACTGATCCACCATGGCCTGTTGCAAGAAGTTTCCTGCGGAACTAGCGTCCAGATTGGCTGACTCGAGGAACCCGGGTGTTGCCACATGAAACTGACAGTGAGAGGCAGAGAGTAGATGCTCTCGCCCTTGGTAGCCTCTCCAATAGACTTTAGGCTTGGGAGTTTCCCAGCTTCTGAGGACAGGAATGAAAAAAAATGTTCTGGACTACCACAGTAGAAGCAGTTTCCTTTGGTGCGACAGAGTTCCTGGCAGTGTTTAGCCAGCTTTACTCGGTTAATTTGCATGGGTTCTGGAGGAGCTGTGGAAGCAGAAGACTGCAGAATGATTGGTCTTTGTAAGTTCGGGGCCAGGCACATCGACCTCTTCTCACGGACCACCTCTTTAGAGAGTGCCTGAAACCTGAGGTTGATCTGCGTAGCCAGAAAAAACAGGTCTTCTGCGGAGGTGGGAAGATCTCGGCCTGCTATTTCGTACTTTAATTCTCCTGGTCAGGCCCTCCCAGAATGCAACTACCAACGCCTCATTATTCAAACCAAGTTCAGAGGACAGGGTGCAGAAACAGACTGCATATTGACCTACTGTAAGACTTCCCTGGTGCAGTCTGAGAAGATGCTGCGGATTTGACTCAAACCCAGGTCGTTTAATACCTCCAGGACAGTACGCAGGTTGGAGACTTGTAGATTCCCTCTCTTCCATAAAATGTTAGGCCATGCAAGAGCCTCTCCTCCCTGGTGGGACATGATAAATGCCACTTTGAACTTCTATCTCATTAGTTTCCGTCGGATGGGGCCAAAGGAATTGCTTAGGGTCACCGTCAAACCGTGGGGGGAGCAGACAAACTAGTCCAGCGCTAGGTGCAGAAGTAATTGGCTGTGTCAGAAGTGTGGGCTGAATAGGTGCAACTTCAGAGCGTTTTAACGAATGTTAACGGATCACAGGTGGGTCAGGCTCTGATCCTGCTGTTCCCGCTCGTGGAACGACATCTGGTACAATGCCAGGAGATGGAGTCAAGGGGGTCCATGGCCTGAGCAAACTGGCATGCTGGTGGTTGTGGACCCACTGCACCACGGGTCCAAGCTTACCTTGGAGGGGGCGTGACTAAGCAACTACCTAATCTTCATTAGACAGTGAAGGTTAGGCTCGTGCTGGAAGGTACCTACCAGGTACCACTCCAGGCTAGTCCCCGATTCTGAGGCAGCTGACCCCCGGGGTCAGGAATGCAGGTATGGATTTTGGTATAGGCCGGATAGCTGGATCAGACTGGCAGGCAGGTACTGGTAGGATGGCTAGTACTGGTGGGACAGCAGGTACTGGCAGGACAGTTGGAATAGACTGATACATGGGTACAGGAACACAGGACTGGAAAGGACTTAGGTTCTGGAACACAGAACTGAAACAGACTCAGGATCTCAGATTCTGGAACTAGTACAAGGGATCTAATAACTAGCTAACATACTGACATGTGTTGCTCAGACACCTCCCTAAGGGAGAGGATGCCATGAATACCCAGTGCCTCTTTTCCAGATTAAGCTCGCTGCCTGCCACTTTAAGAAGAAGGGAGAGTGCGCGCGTGCTGTAAGCACGCTTACAGGAGAACTGTGCTGTGTGAGCAAGCCCCAAGAACAGAAAGTTTCGGGGGTCGCTGGAGACTATATGCAGAGCGGTCAGAATGGAGAGCTTGCTAGCATCCTTGCCGGGAGGAGGGTGAGGAAATCTGTAGGGACACCGGTGATGTTACATTGGGGCAGAGACCCTAATTCTAGCGATGTATCACTTAGTTTTCTGGGTACATCAGTAGTATGAGAATCTGTTTTCTCTCCTACAGGCTGAGCAGAGCTTGGAATGCTGCGCTCTATATGACCCTGAACCAAACGTGATTAAAATGTACAAACATTTTATTTTTAAATATTCATAGGGTATAACAATTGATGATCACAATGAAAGACCGAGACATAAGAAGTGATGGAGGGAAAGAAACCCCACGTGACCCAGGAAAGGATACTAGATCTCAAAGTGTCATCTGTCCCCCGACGAAGCACATCAGGCGAAACACGTGTTGGGACGCCGGTCCCCACGTGTATACCCGGGTCGTACCAGGTGATCTGCCAGCTTGGTAAGCCATCTTGCCCCTTTTATGCCATGTATTGAGACTGGTTTATCTCTTTTTGGGCAAAATTTCTGCACTTGGGCAATCAGCTGCCTATCTAGGCACTTGGGCGGATCACTTTGAGATCTAGTATCCTTTCCTGGGTCACGTGGGGTTTCTTTCCCTCCATCACTTCTTATGTCTCAGTCTTTCATTGTGATCATCAATTGTTATACCCTATGAATATTTAAAAATAAAATGTTTGTACATTTTAATCACGTTTGGTTCTTGGGTATTTTCTATACTGGTAAATTTAAAGACTCTTTAATTTAAGCTATCAGTTAATCCGAGTTGTTACCTATTATATGTAACCTACGGTCCTATATGTTTTATATTGCTCTATATGACCCTGCCTACACCTTTAATTGACAGCTTTGTGTACATTGTATAGTGACAGAGAGCTGCTGAGATGAGCAAACCTTTGGAAGTTCATGTTCTGTTGGTCCAGCTGAATTTGTTAAAGTTTATTTTTGGAACCGGGCTTGACCCGAAGTTCATTTGAAGTCACTGATGGGAAGTTCGAGGCTCCGTTCACATGCAGCTAGCCATTTCTACTGCTAATGAGTTCTGGAGGTGTGGTTGGACCAGCAATTACAAGATAGCTAGTGAGACACTGATAATATCCTGCCGATTTAAACACTAAATTTATTGAATCAGAAACACGGCCTTGAGTGACACATCCCTGCAACTAAATCCATATTCTGAATGGTTTTCTGTTTGTAAATTAAAGTGTGATAACACTATTTTGAGACAGATTTTTTTATTTATTTTTTAAGGGAATCTGACTGCCAGGACCCAACCACCACCTTTTTCCCCTTAGAAAGACACAACACCGTTCTCTTATAAATTAAAATACTTTTATTTCATTTTTCAATCTTGGAGAGAGGTATAGGGAAAAACCACTCTCCTCTTTACTTTGGCATAAACTTTGGTCGCAGCTTTTAACTAGGCATTAACTAGCCAACACCACGGGCTTTAGGGAAATTTTCCGCCTTTCGGCTGTCCAGTGCGGGTATTTCACCACCACTTTTCCTACCCCTTCCGCCAAGGAGCAGCACAGCGCTAGCAAGCTGCGCCCCCCCCCCCAATAAAAAAACTAAAGTACCTGAGCCATCCCATTAGACATTCCCACTACCAACATATCCGAAAAAGCATCATTTGGGATGTA
>NW_027442453.1:12500-77500 GCF_048569485.1 Anomaloglossus baeobatrachus | reverse complement strand
CCCGGCGACCGGATGCTGGTTTTACCTTCAACCTTGCGTTGACCAATGGGCATTCCAAGACCAAAAACCTAATCAATCAACAATTCACCTGACCATATATTCATGCCACGGTAATAATCTAGACCAACACAAGCAGCTGTTCCCAATCAGTGGTTCATGTTCAAAACAATGATTTTTATTACACAAATTAAATAACACACATTAAAAAACAGAATTATCCTGTAGGGACACCATTTTATGCCCAGAAACCAATGGTTACATCCTGACAATTATGGCTATAAGTTACAAAGGCAAAAGATACTATATATAAGGCAAAATGCCACTGAACAGTGCTGCTAGTAAAACCATGCATGCACTGACACACATATTACATCAGTAAAGTTACTCAATGAATGAAATAGTGCCTAATAACTGAAAATTAACAATGCCCTGATGTAAACAGAAGGTCATCCCAAGTCTAAACGCCAAAATAGCTACCTGATTGAAAACCTGGGTCCGGGTAAATCGTCCCTGCACCCCAACGCCGTTTTGCCCTTGCTTCTTCCGGGGGCGTGAAGAAGCAAGGGCGAAACGGCGTTGGGGTGCAGGGACGATCAGAGTTAGGTTGCTGGACCATGTCCGCTTGTCCCCGCATACGTGTTTTTTTTTTTTTTTTTTAAACCCTTTGTATTTAAAACAATCCCAAAAACAGCTGGCCCTACCGTGCCAGAAAATACTCCGCCTACGAATTTGTCCGTTCCTGCTCTTGAAACGAGTGTGGGCATTGGAACTTAACGAGAAATTCCACTACACCACCAGGTGCCAGTATCCTGATTTCATGTTGCGGAAAATCAAGGTTGAACTTCCCGCTCCTGGGGTTGGACCCATGTACCAAAAAACCCAGGTAACACAACACTACCACTTAGTAATACCCTTGGTAGCCATGGAAATGACCTTACAAAGGTCATACCCTGTAGGTTCACAGAGCCGGAGGATAATAAGCGTCCAGATAATGGGTAATAGTAGATAAACCTGTTCCCATGCGGCAAAGCAGTCCGAATGGAAGGGTGAATCCTAAAAAAAAAAGCTCTTTTTAACTGTTGCATCCTTATGAATGCTTTTCCAAATCTAGATATAAGGGGAACAACATAGTTAATGGCTCATTTGTCTCTGCTGTCAGGTTTAGAAGGTTCTTTAAAAAGTTTTAGCAGGTGCCAAGCATCCATCAACCATTGCTCATGGTAAATAGCAAAGTTTTTCAAATTTCGATTTGCCTGCTAAACGGTATGATCAGTAACTGCTTTTTTTTTTTTTTTTTTTTTTTTTTTAGTCCTATAGGTGTTTCAAATAATAAAGCTACTTGGCATGCTCTATAGTATAATATTAGAATGATTGCTGTCTGATAAAACATTGGAAAGCACTTGTCCGTTACATGCACCTGAGATCAAAAAACTAAAATTGAGTGTATATGTATTTATTTATTTTTTTTTAGGAGAATATTTATGTGGACATATATGCTCAGGAAATATTAGTGCCAATTTTCGCTTCTCATTTGTTCATTTTCGTCTGTTAAAATGAAACCCAAACAAGCAACGAAAATGTACAGAAATACACTTCCGCCATTTTCATAAAATTATCAGTGACCAATATAGCTACCATCTTTTCAACTACAGCACTAAGTTAGGGTGTATAAAAAGGTGGATTAGATCCCGTGATCCCAACGTAGTGTTATCCTTCTATAAATCACTTGACAGGACACATCTAAAATCTGGGATCCAGTTTGGGCTCGACATTTTTTTTTTATTTATTTTTTTTATAAAAAGGCAGGGGGACTGTCACGATCGGGGGGTAACAAGCGGGAGTCACACCCCTCCTTTATACCTCCCGACAGACAGAGCACGTGACGCGCTCTCTAGCGCCCCTCTTATAGTCAGGCCAGTTATGGAATTGCCCAACAATAAGCAAGGAGGCCGCTATTCTAATTATGCCGATGATTGAAGGGTTCCCGGTGAGAGTAGGGTATATATTCCCCCGACCTCCTCGGATGGAATATATAAAAACCTCCCCAAATCTCACCGGCTGCCCCACAATGATCCTTGGCACAAACTCGCTGCCACCAACCGATTTACGGTAACTATTAACCGAGCCCACAGACGTGGGATTCAAGATCGAGCTAACAGAACAGCCCAAGATTAATTATATAATATAATTGGCCTAAGCCACACTAGAAACTACAATATATACAATATGGGATTTACAGGATATACATAGGTCAGAGTACAGTTACGAATAAAGCATGGTTTACAAACAGGCATACAGTTCAAGCAGTTACCTTGTGCGTCTGGCCACAGGGGGGTGCTGTAAGACCAGTTTTCCAGGCACTTTTCCCACAGGTGCATCCACACGTGACCCCCGGCAAAAGAACAAGCTAAAATGTCCGAACTGTGTATATCAATCCTGGCTTAATCCAGGTCCCCTCCTACCTTCGTGACCTCAGAGGGAAGCTGTTATGATTCGGAACCATGGAAGACCACCACAAATCATTGGTAAAAGGTGACAAGAGCATTGGCAACTAATCTGGCCGCCATCCCCTTACAAACCATCAACACTAGAAGTAGCCGAGGGGTGAACTAACATCCTGTGCACCGCGAACCCAGCCGGAGAACTAGCTATCCTAAAGGAAGGAAAGATGAATAACTCTCTGCCTCAGAAAATAGACAAAGAATAGCAAGCCCCCCCACATTCAAAGACTGCGGTGATATAGGAAAACACAATACACAGATAGATGATAGGATTAGCAAAAGGTGAAGCCCCCACTGACTAAAATAGGAAAGGACAGGAAAAGGGGCTGATGGTGGCCAGAGAAAAACCCTGCAAAATTCCTGATAGTACAAAAAGGCCCTCAGATCGCACGATCTGCACTCCGTCCTATACCAGGCGCTCTTGTCATACCAATGAACAGAAAACAAGAATCATTACAAATTCAGAAAGCCACAAACACATGGACAAAAAGGAGCTATACTCCAAACATAACTGCAGGGAGTTTCCCAGCTAAGCAACTGAAAGGGAAGATCCCTGCAAGCAAATAAACTGAAAACATCCACAGCAAATGACTAACTCAGATAAGCGTAAAAAGAACCAAACAACAAATAAAGAGCAAGCACTTATCTGCGATAGATGTGGTGTGGAGCAGAATGAAGCAGGCTGGTGAACAAACAACTGACATCCGGCATAGCCTGCTATCAGACCAGGATTTAAATAAGCAGAGAGTTAGCAATGGAAATGCCCATTGCTCAACACACCTGGTCAATGTCCAAACCATTCCTGGCCACAAGAGGGAGCCTCCCAGCAGCCAAAGCATAACTGACATTCGCAACAGGAAGCACTGCCACTCCCCCTACCTTGAGTCAGAGTAGTATCCCAGAAGGGACTATTACCCACAACTCCGGACTGGGAGGTCCGATCTGGATGGTTCTGGTGTCATCAGATTCGCCCAGGTGCCCTCTGCATTTTGAGTCCAAGCACAACTCATTTACAGGACTCCTATTAGCAGTTCTCTATATCTCGCCGCCCCAAGGCGCCACATAGACTTCGAGGATATGCAGAGATTCACGTCGAAGTCCCGATTCTAACGATGTAGGGGGTGTATGGCTGAGACGCACGGTAATATAACTGTGTATATTACGGAGCCAGCAGTATGCTCTCCTGCGGTAACTAGCTTCCTTTTGGTTTTGCTAGGTTCCTGTCCACTCCCTTTGATGAATGGACACAACCCCCCAGGGAGTCTTCCTCTCTCTTTGTTGTAAAGGCCTGAGGACACCTAATCTCCATATCATAGGAGATTGCTTTTGGATGTGTTAGGGGATTTGACACCTTTCCAGATGTTGGGCATCTGAGAAGCAGCTCTGTGTGTGAGGGGAGGGGGGTGACATCAGGAGGGCTGACTGACATGACTGAATATCATAATGTATCATCATATCTCCGGATTTACCTAACACCTCCCCCCTTTAGAGGGCGCTAGGGGGCAGCACACTCCGGTGTTCCCCCGTGCGCCCGTCCGCGACTTCTCCTTGTCGGGACAGGCCGTCTGCGTTACCATGGTCACGGACCTTCTTGTGGCGAATGGTGAAGTTGTACTGCTGGAGTGCAAGGCTCCATCGCAACAACCTCCCATTCGTCCCGGAGACTGTGTGTAACCAGCTGAGGGGATTGTGGTCCGTCTCCACGATGAAGCGGCACCCATATAGATAGGGTTGCAGACGCTGCAGAGCCCACACTATGGCTAGGCATTCCTTTTCCATTGTGGAGTAGGCCACCTCCCTCGGCAACAGCTTCCTGCTCAGATACAAGACGGGGTGCTCCTGGCTCGCAGAGTCCACCTGGCTGAGCACCACACCGAGGCCGAAGTCACTGGCGTCAGTTTGTACTACAAATGGCCGTGTGAAGTCGGCTGCCTGTAGTACTGGCGGGCTGGACAGGGCACCCTTTAGGGCCCGGAAGGCTGTCTCGCAGTCCACTGTCCAATCGACTGCCGAGGGCAGCTTCTTCTTGGTGAGGTCCGTCAGGGGCTTCGCCAGGCTACTATAGTGTGGAACAAGCCTCCTATAGTACCTGGCGGTCCCCAAGAAGGACATCACCTGCTTCTTGGTTTTGGGGGTGGGCCAGGATGAGATGGCCTCCACTTTCTCAGGCTCTGGCTTCAGAGCTCCCCCGCCTACCCGGTGACCCAGGTACTGGACCTCGCTCATGGCCAGCTGACATTTCCCCGGCTTGATGGTCAAACCTGCCTGGTGGATCCGCCTGAGCACCTGTGCTAGATGCTGTGGGACTGAAGACGGCAATGTCATCCAGGTACGCGGCCGCGTACCCTTCAAGTCCCTTGAGCAGGGTGTTGACCATCCGCTGGAAAGTGGCAGAGGCATTCTTCATTCCGAATGGCATCACCGTGGACTCGTACAATCCAAATGGGGTAATAAAGGCACAGTGTTCCCTGGCCTTGCGAGTCAGCGGGATCTGCCAATATCCCCGGCTCAGATCCATGATGGTCAGGTATTGAGCCCCGGCCAACTGATCGAGCAGGTCATCGATGCGTGGCATTGGGTACGCATCGGCGACTGTGACAGCATTGAGCCCCCTGTAGTCCACGCAGAACCGAGTGGTCGGTCCTTCTTAGGGACGAGGACTACAGGCGAGGCCCAAGCGCTGTTGGATGCCTGGATCACCCCCAGCTTCAGCATCTCGTCAATCTCCTGGCACATGTGTTGCTGCACCTCCAGGGAGACCCGATATGCTGAACGCCGGATCGGGGGATGATCCCCAGTGTCCATGTGATGGACGGCCAACTCAGTCCTTCCGGGCTGGTTGGTAAACAACCCCCGGAAGGAGTGTAGGGTGGCCCACAGCTGGGACCGTTGGTCCTCCAAAAGCTGGTGGCCAACCTCCACATCCTCAATGGATCCACCTGCCCTAACCTGGGCTAGCATATCCAAGAGGGTTTCCGCTTCTCCCTCCTCGGGCAGGTTGCACACGGGGAGCGCACATGCCTCCTGCTCATGATGTGCCTTCATCATGTTCACATGGAAGGGCTTCCGCCTTCCACGGGCAGGGTCCAGGGGGACCAGGTACGTTACAGGGTTGAGCTGCTGGTACACGAGGTATGGGCCTTCCCAGGCTGCCTGAAGCTTGTCCTGTGGTATGGGGACCAGTACCCACACCTTCTGACCCACTTGGTAGGTCCTCTCACAAGCATTCTGGTCGTACCAACGCTTCTGATCAGCCTGGGCTTGAGCCATATTGTTGTGCACCAGCTGCGTCAAGGCCTGCATTTTGTCCCGGAAGCGCATAACATACTCGATGACCGACACTCCAGGGGTGGCCAAATCCCCTTCCCAAGACTCTTTCACCAGAGCCAGTGGGCCCCGCACACGTCGCCCGTACAGGAGCTCAAAAGGTGAGAACCCTGTTGAGGCCTGTGGAACCTTACGGTAAGCAAATAACAGGTGTGGGAGATACTGCTCCCAGTCACACCCATGGGAGTCGACCAACATCTTAAGCATCTGCTTTAAGGTGCCATTGAACCGCTCACACAGGCCAGTAGGCTGTGGATGGTACGGGCTGGCCACCAAATGTTGCACCTGGACTTGCTTACAGAGGGCCTCCATCAGCTGTGACATGAATTGGGTCCCCCTGTCAGTGAGCATTTCCTGGGCAAAACCCACTCAGGAGAAAATCTCCAGCAATGCGGTGGCCACCTTGTCAGCCCGAATGGACGACAAGGCCACTGCTTCAGGGTACCGGGTGGCATAATCTACTACCGTCAGTATGAAGCGTTTCCCGGAGCTTCTGGGGATGGCCAGCGGGTCGAGCAGATCCACAGCCACCCTCCTGAAAGGCTCATCGATGATGGGCAAACATACCAGTGGGGCTTTGGGGTGTGGCCCCGCCTTCCCCATTCTGACAGGTGTCACACGAACGGCATTAGGCAGCCACATTGGCCCCCATTTTTGGCCAGTAGAAATGCTGGGTTAACCTGGCCTTGCTCTTAGTGATCCCTAGGTGTCCGGCCATCGGAATCTCATGTGCAATCCACAACAACTCTTTCCGGAATGGATAGGGTACCACCAACTGTCGGTCCCTGGGCCACGCCTCTGGTGAACCCTGCTGGACAGTGACCCGGTACAGCCGTCCTTGGTCCCAGACCACTCGCTCCGTGTCCGAGTCTGAGGGAGGCTGTGTCGCCTGCTCCTTAAGAGCTTTCAGGCTGTCGTCAGCTTCTAACGCTGCCTGAAACCCCTGACTAGATGTGGCCAGAATCGACGAGACTGTCACATCTTCGGTCAATACCCCGGGACCTGTGTCCTGGCCTCCGCCTGACTCAGCTGCCACTTGGTCAGAAGGGGAAGAGCTATCGGACCTCCGGAAGGCCCCTTGGCTTCCAGCACTCCCACTGCGGGTGACAGCGGCCACAGCCGCTGCGACTGTGGGTCGTGCTTGCTCCTCCGTTCCTGACCAAGTTGCTGGTTCAGGCAGACCTACCTGGCTTCCTGACACCCCGGTTGTGGGGGAACCCTGCACCGAGATCTTCCGCTCCGGGACCAGCCCCAATCTCACCTGCCTGTTCCCCCGCTGCAGCAACAGAACCTTGTTGGGAAATCTCTGGGGACCCCGAATTTGCTGTGGTAGCCCACACCCCGGTTCTCCTGCTGCAGTACCCTGCTCTCTGCTTATCCCTGCAGAGGGCAACAAATCCCAGCTCACTGGCTGAACACTTGTAGGGGCATTGTCACACCCTTCTCCAACCCCCTCCCCGTCACAGCTGCAGCTGTGTATGTGTCTATGGTGTCTGTGTAAGCAGAAAAATCCGAGTTCACTCCCTCCTCCCTTTACATCATGCATAGATAACACATCAACATTGTCGGGGGGTATGTCCGTACTGGCTGAAAGATTAGCCCTTGGGAATTCGGGGGCTTCAAACTGGGAGGTTATCCTCCCCAAATCTGTCCCAAGTAACACTTTGGCAGGAATACGATCAGTTATCCCCACCCGCCTCGTCCTGCGCCCGAGTCCAAATAAAGGCTGGCGAAGGGCAGCGCCGGGTCAATGCCTCCAATCCCGAAGACAGCGAGGGTTTTTCCGGCTACCAAGTCTTGGGGGGACACCATCTCAGGCCGTACCAGAGTCACCTCGGCGGCGCAGTCTCGCAGTCCCATGGTCATAGATCGGCCGACGGTGACAGGTTGGAAGTTGTCCAGGGACCTACCACCACCCCCACCCACACACAACACCGTGGGCGGTTTTTGGGACGGGGCCGGGGCCTTGGGGCGCTGAGGGCACATGGCCTTAAAGTGTCCGGGTTGGTTGCACTGGTGGCACCGCATTGGTTCTGCCATGGGCCTGGAGAGGGGAGTTGAGGGGGACACCCCCTGCAGTCTAGGGGCAGGTGGGGTAGTCGCAGACTTCATCTTACCCCCTCTCCAGGTGCTGCTGGCGGCCGCTATCCTGGCCTCAGGGGCACGATTGTTGGTGTAGTCATCTGCCAGGGCAGCTGTAGCCGTGGACCCCTTTGGCTTCTGGTCTCAGATGAACTGGCGGAGAACCTCAGTGCAGTTCCACAAGAGTTGCTCCGTGATGAACAAGTCCAGGACCTCCGGTCCGGTGGTAAGCTGCAGGCCTTGGGTCCAGTGGTCGGCGGCTCGGGCAAGTGCCCGCCGGTGGTCAGCCCAGGAGTCCTTTGGTCCCTTCTGTAGGCTCCGGAACTTCTTGCGGTAGGACTCCGGAGTGAGGTTGTACTGTTGGATCAGGGCCCGCTTGATGGTGTCATAGCCCTGATCTGTCTCAGCAGGCAAGTCCCCAAGGATATCCAGGGCCTTACCCCTTAAACGGGGGGTCAGGTATTTGGCCCACTGGTCTTTGTCCAGGTGGTGCTGCCGGCAAGTCCGTTCGAAGGCAGTCAGAAAAGAGTCCAAGTCTCCATCCTTCTCCAGCACTGGGAAGTCCTCAACTTGGACCTTTAAAAGTTTGGTGTCTCAAAGGTCACGGGTGGCTGATGAGGGCCGGAGCTGAGCTAGCTGCAGCTGGTGGTCATGCTCTGCCTGCCGCTCCGCAGCCTCACGCGCTGCCTGCCGCTCCGCAGCCTCACGCGCTGCCTGCCGCTCCGCAGCCTCACGCGCTGCCTGCCGCTCCGCAGCCTCAGCCTCACTCGCTGCCCTGCGCTCTGCCATGAGGTCCTTGTAGCCGTCCCGGTCTCCAGCCTGGAGTAGGGCTATAGCCATTTGTAGAAGGCTCCGTGGATTGGCACGTGGTGATCTGCGGCACGCTGCATAGCCAGGTGATTCACTGTCCACTGCAGAGTGGAGGACTGGCATCTGGCTCGTTGAGGACCCTTGGGCGAGCTCCTCCTCATCTTGTCCATGAGTGCCAGGTTATGCGATGTCCTCTGCAGAGCTGTTCTCTAGCATCAGGCTCTTGGAGGGCTCGTGGACAACCTCCGCATCACGGTCCACAACACCGTCCTCCATCTCCTCGCCTCTGGCCAGAGCATCTGCCAGTTCTTTAGCTTTGTGGCCTCTGGTGCTCTCTGCTATTCTTGCAGACTTTGGTCACTGACACAGAACTGCCACCTGATGCACCCACACACTTTACAGTATCTGCACTCTGACACTCTAGTGTTGGTCTGGTCTGAAGACCCCAGCAGCCACAGCTGCTGCTGGCAGTCTTTAGTGTCTGGGAGTATGGGTCTCCCACTCACACACACTATTTTCTCGATCCCACCGCTTGCCACCACTGTCACGATCGGGGGGTAACAAGCGGGAGTCACACCCCTCCTTTATACCTCCCGACCGACAGACAGAGCACGTGACGCTCTCTCTAGCGCCCCTCTTATAGTCAGGCCAGTTATGGAATTGCCCGACAATAAGCAAGGAGGCCGCTATTCTACTTATGCCGATGATTGAAGGGTTCCCGGTGAGGGTAGGGTATATATTCCCCCGACTTCCGCTGACGGAATATATAAAAACCTCCCCAAATCTCACAGGCCGCCCCACAATGATCCTTGGCACAAACTCGCTGCCACCAACCGATTTACGGTAACTATTAACCGAGCCCACAGATGTGGGATTCAAGATCGAGATAACAGAACAGCCCAAGATTAATTATATAATTTAATTGGCCTAAGCCACACTAGAAACTACAATATATACAATATGGGATTTACAGGATATACATAGGTCAGAGTACAGTTACGAATAAAGCATGGTTTACAAACAGGCATACAGTTCAAGCAGTTACCTTGTGCGTCTGGCCACAGGGGGGTGCTGTAAGACCAGTTTTCCAGGCACTTTTCCCACAGGTGCATCCACACGTGACCCCCGGCAAAAGAACAAGCTAAAATGTCCGAACTGTGTATATCAATCCTGGCTTAATCCAGGTCCCCTCCTACCTTCGTGACCTCAGAGGGAAGCTGTTATGATTCGGAACCATGGAAGACCACCACAAATCATTGGTAAAAGGTGACAAGAGCATTGGCAACTAATCTGGCCGCCATCCCCTTACTAACCATCAACACTAGAAGTAGCCGAGGGGTGAACTAACATCCTGTGCACCGCGAACCCAGCCGGAGAACTAGCTATCCTAAAGGAAGGAAAGATGAATAACTCTCTGCCTCAGAAAATAGACAAAGAATAGCAAGCCCCCCCCCACATTCAAAGACTGTGGTGATATAGGAAAACACAATACACAGATAGATGATAGGATTAGCAAAAGGTGAAGCCCCCACTGACTAAAATAGGAAAGGACAGGAAAAGGGGCTGATGGTGGCCAGAGAAAAACCCTGCAAAATTCCTGATAGTACAAAAAGGCCCTCAGATCGCACGATCTGCACTCCGTTCTATACCAGGCGCTCTTGTCATACCAATGAACAGAAAACAAGAATCATTACAAATTCAAAAAGCCACAAACACATGGACAAAAAGGAGCTATACTCCAAACATAACTGCAGGGAGTTTCCCAGCTAAGCAACTGAAAGGGAAGATCCCTGCAAGCAAATAAACTGAAAACATCCACAGCAAATGACTAACTCAGATAAGCGTAAAAAGAACCAAACAACAAATAAAGAGCAAGCACTTATCTGCGGTAGATGTGGTGTGGAGCAGAATGAAGCAGGCTGGTGAACAAAGAACAACTGACATCCGGCATAGCCTGCTATCAGACCAGGATTTAAATAAGCAGAGAGTTAAGGGGGCTTTACACGCTACGATATCGTTAATGTTTGGTCGCCGGGGTCAAGTTGTTAGTGACGCACATCCGGCGTCATTAACGATATCGCAGCGTGTAATACTTACCAGCGACCTTAGGCGACCTCAAAAAAGGTGAAAATCGTTCACCATGGAGAGGTCGTCCCAAAGTCAAAAATCGGTAAGGGTTGTTTAACGTTGTGGTTCATCGCTCATGCGGCAGCACACATCGCTATGTGTGACACCGCATGAGCGAGGAACGTCTCCTTACCTGCCGCCGGCCCCAATGAGGAAGGAAGGAGGTGGGCGGGATGTTACGTCCTGCTCATCTCCGCCCCTCCGCTTTCATTGGCCGGCCGCTTAGTGACGTTGCGGTGACGTCGCTGTGATGCCGAACGTCCCTCCCCCTTGAAGGAGGGATTGTTCGGCAGTCACAGCGACGCCGTCGACCAGGTAAGTATGTGTGACGCTGCGTAGCGATAATGTTCGCTACGGCTGCGATCACAAACAATCGCATGTGCGACGGGGGCGGGTACTTACACGGTCGCTATCGCTAGAATTGCTAGCGATATCGCGTGTAAAGCCCCCTTTAGCAATGGAAACGCCCATTGCTCAACACACCTGGTCAATGTCCAAACCATTCCTGGCCACAAGAGGGAGCCTCCCAGCAGCCAAAGCATAACCGACATTCACAACAGGAAGCACTGCCACTCCCCCTACCTTGAGTCAGAGTAGTATCCCAGAAGGGACTATTACCCACAACTCCGGACTGGGAGGTCCGATCAGGACGGTTCTGGTGTCATCAGATCCGCCCAGGTGCCCTCTGCATTTTGATTCCAAGCACGACTCATTTACCGGACTCCTCCTAGCAGTTCTCTATATCTCGCCGCCCCAGGGCACCACATAGACTTCGAGGATATGCAGAGATTCACGTCGAAGTCCCGATTCCAACGATGTAGGGGGTGTATGGCTGAGATGCACGGTAATATAACTGTGTATGATATTACGGAGCCAGCAATATGCTCTCCTGCGGTGACTAGCTTCCTTTTGGTTTTGCTAGGTTCCTGTCCACTCTCTTTGAATGGACACAACCCCCCAGGGAGTCTTCCTCTCGCTTTGTTGTAAAGGCCTGAGGACACCTAATCTCCATATCATAGGAGATTGCTTTTGGATGTGTTAGGGGATTTGACACATTTCCAGATGTTGGGCATCTGAGAAGCAGCTCTGTGTGTGAGGGGAGGGGGGGTGACATCAGGAGGGCTGACTGACACGACTGAATATCATAATTTATCGTCATATCTCCGGATTTACCTCACAAGGCCATTCAGAAATTCTAGTTGGTTCAAAGGTGGCAACTAGATTATTGTAAGGAATGGAGGCCGCCCACATGAGGAGAGGTTGAAAGAGTTAGATATGTTAAGCCCAGAAAAGGGATGTCTCAAAGGAGATCTCATTTATATGTATAAATACATGTGTGGTCAATATAAAGGACTGGCACAAGACTTCTTAGTCCGCAGCTAAATAGGAAAGGGTTTTTTACAGTTAGAGCAGTCAGGTTGTGGAATGGCTACCACAAGAGGTAGTAATGGCAGATACTATAACGGCCTTTAACAACGGGGTGGGTGATTTTCCTCAGTACACCCACGGTGTTGGTCATACATAACTTAGTGACAGAATGTAGAATTGGGTGGAAATCCTGTTGCCTGGTGACATCACGTTACCACTCCCCCGGGGCACTTATCCCACCCCGCACTCCCACATAATGGTACTCTCCAAAACGATACAGGAAAAATGCAGACCCGACTCTGGAAGTTGCTCGCCCGATTCCAACGGCAACTCTGCTGTCCAGACCAACACTCAGATGCTCTTCATCCCACCGCGGGACCTCACCAGAGCTTAGTCTGAAGAAGATGGAGACTGCCAACGAGGCGACCTCAACCGCCCACCGCTACGACGGGATCTAGCTCTACACATGTAACCCTGCTACGACGATGCTCACGACGCCCGGAGCTCCGACGCCCGTGAAGATGACTGAGTGCGGTCACGGTCGCTGCCCGCACCATGGCGGGGTTCCTGCAAATGACAGCACAGCACAATTGGCACGTCCCCAACCGCCACCATAACATGCTGAAGCCCGCTGTGCGAAAACGGAAGGATGGGGGGGGGGGTGTTTTAAGTTTCTCCGGCAGTGCATACGGTGTCAAATGGGTGGGGATTGGGGGAGGGGATGTTTGATGTTCCTCTTGACGTGTCATGCCGGCCCCTAAAAGGAGTGAAAATCACTGGCACGCTATCTAGTGAAGGAGGTGGGGTATCAGCAGGTGGAGCCTATGCCACCTGCTGGCTACTGCTCCTTGCATAATGCCAACCAACGCTCATCTCCCACCCTTCTCCCCCTTCGACCTGCACAGTTGAAGTGAGGCCTGGCCGTACCCCTTAATTCCCCCACTCACCGGGATATCCAGGTGGCCCCTGGCTCCTTCCAGGCTAGCACCCATAGCGTACTGGGGGATAAAGTGGCATTCTGAGGCATACCAATGGGGGTATGGGGGGGGGGTTTTGCTTACATCTGCCGGTCGGCACATTCACTGCGCTGGCCCGTAGCCTGCCCCGCACTCTCCCTGCTTCCCTTTGCTGGCGGTGACAGGGCGGCGGGTGGGTGGTGCCATAGCAAACTTTGCATAGGCCCAAGCTGACCGGCGGGCGGGTAGTTCCCTCAGAACACCGCTAGCCGGCACATATCGCTTGTGCCTCAGCAGGGAGGGAGCCGCTCACTGCTCAAAGCGCCGTGAGCAGATAGCTTCCCTCCCTGCTGATACCTCTCTTACCGCGCTTCCTGAGCGGGTCCATGTATCTAGCTTCCCAACAGGTCCGGGTCCTGCAACAGAGAGACTGGAAGCTGGGCAGCGCGGTGACAAGTATCCGGGAGGCGGGGCGAGGGCCAGTCACACTACAGAGGCGGGGGCAGCAGGACAGTGTCTTTTTTCAGGGGAAACCTATTTAAACCATGGATAGGGGCCAGCAGTCAGGGGGCAGCATCTCAAATTTTCGCTGCAGTGCCCCTCAATCACCTGGTTTTTGTTATGTAATCTGAAGACAGCATGCTGTAATGGTTAAGGCCTCCTTCACATGTCCCTGTCTCCGCTACATGTGGTGTCCATTTTCCCATGTGCCGGAGACCTGTTCACACGCCTACTAATTAAATTAAATGGTGATCTGCACACCTTCGTGTTTTCAAATGGACTGTGTCCGTGTGAACCACATGCGTAATAGTGTCATCCACATGGAGACATGTCCATTTGGTTCCAGCAGCACAGATGAAATGCTTACAGCACACAGATGGCATCTGTGTGACATGTATTGGGGAAAAAATGGATTATAATGAAATTTAATGTTTTTATGTGTAAAAGATGTGTAAAGATAGATAAATGATAGTTAAATGCTAGAGCACAGCTTTTTAGCCAAATAACTAATTTAAGTAAAAAAATGACTTTGGGTCCCCCTTATTTTGATAACCAGCACAGGTAAAGCAGCAGCTACGAGCTGTAACCCTCAGCTGTCTGCTGTACCTTGGCTGGATATGAAAAATAGAGGGGATCCCCATCCTTTTATTATTTTTTTTTGTTTTTTTTTTTGTTTTTTTATTATTATTTCAATAAATTTACAGAACGGTGTCTGATTCCCCCACTTCTTTTTTTCATAACCAGCCAAGGTACAGCAGACAGCTGGGTGCTAGCATTATCTGGACGGGAAGGATCATGGTTATTTGGCCTTTCCCAGCCTAAAAATAGCAGCCTGCAGTCAGCCCAGAAGAGGTGCATCCATTAGATTCTGGTGCCTTACCCAGCTCTTCCCAATTGTCCTGTTGTGGTGGCAATCGGGGTTATATTTTTGGGGTTGATGTCGCCTGTAAATTGACAGCTGGCATTAAGCCCAGGGGTTAGTAATGCAGAGCCGTCTATCAGACCCCCATTACTAACGCAGTAAATGTAAAGCGAAAAAAACACACACACACAAAAAAAACAAACAAACACCTATTGACTATAGCCCTCATTCACCAATTTATTAAAAAGAATGAAGCAATGAAGTTCCACTATACTCCAACATATCTGAAGTAGTCCACAAAAGTGAACCTGTCAGACATAAAAAGAGAGAATTCAAGAAATAAGCACAGGACACAGATCAATTTATTCTCAAAAGAAATGAAAGCAGCTTTGACACAATTCACATGGAGGTCCCACGGTGTTCACCGAGCCACTGCCGTCTCGCTTTGCAGAGCCGTGATCACATGAGATTATTGCAGTTCACAGCCTCTGGGTTACACAGAGGGTAGTATAAGAGCTGGCAGCAGGGACGAGCGGTGACGTCAGAAGGTTACCGCAGTTCACAGCAGCCAGCTCTCATGCAACCCTCTGTGTGAGGAACTGCGGTAACCTCATGACATACTCACTCTACACCGCTGCCGCCTCTTGCGGAGTGCAGCATAAGACCAGGCAGTGGCTGCTGTTCCAGCCTATGGGGCTCATTCTCTGAACGTTCTCCATAAGCTGGGTGACTGATGCTGGGAACGTTGTGAGACCTCCATGTGCATCACGTCAGAGCTGTGTAGGAGTTATTTTGAGAATAAATTGGTGAACAAGGGACTGTGTCCTGCCTTTTTTATTTTTTTTAATTCTCCCTTTTTATGTCTTTCAGGTTCGCTTTTGTGGACTACTTGGTAGTGTATTGTATTGCATATTACCCCGATTGCCACCGCACCAGGGCAATCGGGAACAGCTGAGTAAAACATCAGAAATGACGCATATAATGGATGAACCACTTCTGAGGTGGCTGCGGGCTGCTATTTTTAAGGCTTGAAAGAGCCAAATAACCATGGCCTTTCCCACCTTGATAATAGCAGCCCCCAGCTGTCAGCTTTACCTTGGTTAACTCTGAAAAATGTGGGGGACCCCATGCCATTTTTTAAAAATTATTTAAATATTTAAAAAAAAACCCAAAACAAACAAAAACCCCTTGGGAACCTCTCTTTTTTTTCATTAACAATCAAGGTACAGTAGATAGCTAAGAGTCGCAGTTGCTGGTTTGCCTATGCTGGTTATCAAAAATAGGTTGGACCCCATGTCTATCCATCTGTGGCGCCCCGGGGCAATGGGGTACCCGGGTCCCAGGCTGGTAGCACTCAGTGAGGGTCGTGCCTGGTGCCTGGTCCCGTGACCCTGGGGGTCAGTCCAAATAAAAATTAAAAAAAATGGGATTAAACTAAACTAAAACTGGGATTATAGTGAGAGTGTGACTACGCCACTCACGGTGTGCGGCCAGTGATTGTGGAGGCCACCGCTGCCAAGTCCTGCTGGGGCTGATAGAGTGGGGGCAGCGCTGATGGTGTGGCCCTCCGCGAGTAGGGCTGGGGCCCCAGTGGTCGGTGTAGAGGATAGTGCGAGGCACGGTGGTAAGAATGTAGTCCAGACAGGGCAATTGCAGTTCAGTCTTTTTACTCAAAGCTGGTGGCGTGGCCTGGGGACGTGCCGGATTTCAGGTGTGCTCGAGTCCCGTCTCTCTGTGCCAGCTTGACCTGGGCCACTTGCCCACCTGTGCACCCTTTTACTGGTGTGGTCCTCCCTGGCCCGAAACACTTGGAGGTCCACTTGGTATGTCTGGGTCCTACCACTGGCAACGCGGACTATTTAAGGGTTATTGGTCACGGTTCTCTCTGTGCTGCTGTTGCCTCGGACGTTTCCTTGGTGTTGGAGAATCCTCGAGACCCCCTCACATGGCAGAATTGACAGTGGACCTGGAGTAACTAACTGTCCTGGGGATCTGCACCCCGCTGTGTGCGAAGTAGTGAGGGCACTCGATTCCTGCTCCCACAGGTTCCCACGGTTTGTGGAGCCGGGTCACATACTCCTCAGCTACTCCCCTCCTGTAGTGGCTTGCTGTTACTATCACAGGTCCTTACACTTCAGCCATCCACCGTCAACTCAACTCTGTCAACTGACAACTTCCTGTCAGGCCACAGGCCCCTCCCCCTGGTCTAGGTCTTTTCCTATAGTTTGACTGCCTATTAACCAATAGTGCCCAGCCTTGTCACCTGTTGCTAGGGAGTCTCCCAACCTGGTTCTGGGTGTATGTGTGCTGAAGGTGCTGGTGTGTTTACTGGCACAGTTGTCTGAGACTCGAGCTTCCACAGGGCTTGTAGCTTTATTTGTGGCACCTGTTACCGCAGGGGTGCTACATTCCCCCTTGGTTAAATCCAGCACGTCCTTGGGCTGCAAGTTAAAACAGGTTACTGCATTTTCAAAGTGCATAACATTATAACATTGCAACAGTAAACTGGGTACACTCTCAACCCTTTCAGGAGGCGCATTCCTTAATTGTTGCATTAACCTGGGTAGAGTTCCAACCTGCCTTGCCACCCACTACCCAGAGTCTATGGTACCACTGTCCAGTGGTTTCCCACCCAAAGTCCCTGGTGTCCTTTTTCCTGTAACAAAAAGGTTAAACATAGTTGACAAGGTCCTGGAGAGTCAATCACTGGTCCTGATGGGGATGTGGGTCTTGGCCTGCTCAGCCACAGACCCTTCCTGCGTCTTGTCCTCTCCTGGGAGCAGTTCTGTACGAGGACAGTCTGCAAGTAACTCAGGTTTAAGGCACCACAGTACAACTATATACAACAGAGTTTATGTCACTTCCAGTCCTGTGACTCTGGTCCATATTTAAACTTGTAAACTTGAACAGTGACCCAAACGTTCATAGAGTAAAGTTTCTGTAGGGTCGACAACTCATTATTTAACAGTTGATAACGATTTACAATTACAATTTACAATATTTACATTTTCACATTTTATACTTTTTATACCCATTCTCCATACCTGGATGGGGGCTGAACTATGTTGCAGTGAGTGGATCTGCACAATACAGGTATCCTACTAACGCTTGTGTTGCGAGTGTATCTATGTGTGCTAGGTACACTAGGTGAATGTATGCTACTACGAAGTCTTACTACAGGGTTGACAGATTCACCGTTTGCAGCTTCTGTAGCAACTGGAACATTTTCTTCTTGGTTTTCTAGTGCTTCTGCAGGCTGTGGGAACGGGAGTACTGGCACTATGATGGCGCCATTATATTGAGGCCAATCTTCTAGAAAGTCACCTAGTACAGTGTGTATCACCTTTTGTTCAACTGGTTGAGATGGACATGGAGTCTTCTCTGTGAACTTCCACTGTTCTGGACATTTCTTAAGATGATCTCTTGAAACTGTTGCTGTAGTCTTCCCTTCATCTTTGCTGATTACACAAGTTTTTCTGTTATCAAAGTTAGAAGGTTGCACACTATATGGTTCTGCTTTCCATTGATCATCAAGCTTGTGAGTTCTCCTTTTTCTCTTTAAGACAACTTCTCCAGGAGATAAAGACATTGCAGGAGCATTTTTGTTATACTCTTCCTCTTGTTTCTCTACTTTGGTTCAAACTTCTTTCTACACATTCTTGTATTCTTCTGTATTATTCTTGACGAGTAGCATCCCAATCAGCAGTTGGTGCATGGGTTTCTGGAGTTTCAATTCCCATTTCAAGGTCAATTGGCAATTTTCCTGGTCTTGCTCTCATGAGACATGGAGTACAGGTTGTAGAACTTACAGAAATATTGATGTAGAGAAGTCAGGTAGTTTCTCTGGCCAAAGATTCCGCTCTTCCAATGGTAAGGTCTTCAATAATTCAATCACTATCTGGTTAATTTGTTCACACATACCATTTGTTTGTGGATGATAAGGGGTAGTGCGTATCTTTTTACAACTGTACAGCTTACAAAATTCTTGAAAGATTTCTGCTTCAAAGGCAGTACCTTGATCCGTCAATACCTTTTCAGGGTAACCATAAGGTTTGCAAAACTAGGCTTGGAATGTTTTTACAGCTGTCTGTGCAGTCAAGTCTTTTACTGGGACAACTACAAGGATTCTGGAATAGTGGTCCACCATGGTGAAGGCATACATATAGCCACTTCTGCTGGGCGTCAGTTTGACATGGTCTAAGGCTACAAGTCCCAATGGCTACTTGGTGGTGATTGGCTGCAGCGGTGCTTTCTGGTTACCATGGTGTTTTCTTCTTCAGCAGCAAGGACCACAGTTTCTGCACCAATTTTCTTATGGCTTTTCTCATACTAATTCAGTAGAACCTGTCACGCAGTAGTACTTCAAGCTTCTTCCAGCCGAAGTGTCCTGTCCTGTTATGGTAAGCTTCCAATACCATTGGGACATCTCTCTTCGGGACTACTATCTGGTACACTGTCTTGGGTCTTTGGGTTGATGAACCACCTACACAGTTTCTCCTGATGGATAAACAGTCGACCTCTCTCTTTCCACAGATGTTGGGCTTCTTGAGGCGCACCTGGTTTCAGATGAGTCTGGTTGTGTTAGTAGCTTCTTGACCATGGCAACAGCTGGATCACTGTCCTGAGTTTCCTTACATTGCTGATGTGGCAAGGGATTCAAGACACCTTCTGCACCTCTGCAATGGACTTGCTGACACTGTGATGTCCTCAGGCGATGGAAGGCTGGTAATTCAATTTCTACCAGTCCATCTTCATCTCTTCCATCCTCTGGCAGGTGAGACATCCTGGACAGGGCATCGGCATTGCCATTTTTGCGACCAGCTCGATACTTGATGGTAAATTCGTAGTTTGCTAGTCGAGCCACGCAGCGCTGCTCTAGTGCACCCAGCTTTTCAGTGTCCAGATGAGTAAAGCGGGCTTTACACGCTACGATATATCTAACAAGATGTCGGCGGGGTCACGTCGTAAGTGACACACATCCGGCATCGTTAGCCATATCGTAGTGTGTGCCAGCAATGAACGAGCAGAAATACTCATTCATCGTTCCCGTGGCAGCACACGTTGCTCCGTGTGACACTACGGGAACGATGAACACAGCTTACCTGCGTCCCGCCGGCAATGTGGAAGGAAGGAGGTGGGCGGGATGTTTACGTCCCGCTAATCTCCGCCTCTCCGCTTCTATTGGCCGGCCGCTGTGTGATGTCGCTGTGATGCCGAACGTCCCTCCCCCTACAGGAAGTAGCCCGTGCTGCACAAACGATGGGGGCGTGTGCGATCGCAAATGTGATCGCACACCAAATTGAAGCGTGTAAAGCAGCCTTTAGAGGATTGTTATCCGTGAACACAGTGAACTTGGCAGATGCTAGGTAGTGCTTGAACCTTTCTGTCACTGTCCAGACCAGGGCCAGGAACTCTAACTTGAAGGAGCTGTAATTCACTGGGTTCCTTTTGGTAGGACGGAGTTTCCCGCTTGCATAGGCAACCACACATTCCTTGCCCTTCTGCACTTGCGACAACACAGCTCCCAGTCTCACATTGCTGGCATCAGTGTACAGCACGAATAGTAGATTATAGTCAGGATAGGCCAAGATTTCTTCACCTGTTAGGGCTTCCTTCATGAGGTTGAAGGCATTCTCCTCTTTTTCATCTCAATGGAATGGAAGTTTGGAGGACTTGCTCTTGGCCTTCTGGCCTACCAAGGGATCCTGAATTGGTGCTGCCATCTTCGTATAGCCTGGGATATACCTCCTACCCCACGAGGCCCAGGAACTGACATACCTTCTTGACAGTAGTAGGCCTGGCCCAATTCTGGATAGCAGTGATCTTATCTGGATCTGGTGCTAGACCCTCTGCGCTGACCACGTGTCCAAGATGCTGAACCTTGGGCTTCACCAGGTGAAATTTGGATGGTTTCAGCTTCATCCCGTACTTTGACAATCAAATACCTCAGCCAGGTTCTTCAGGTGCTCCTCATAGGTCTTAGAATACACTGTCATCCAGGTAAAATAGCACGGTCTCAAAGTTACGGTGTCACAGACAACACTCCATCAGTCTTTGAAATGTCCCGGGTGCGTTGCAGAGTCCAAATGGCATACTGTTGAATTCACACAGTCCCATGGGTGTTGTGAATGCAGTCTTCTGGCGATCTTCTTCTGCTACAGAGACCTGCCAATACCCACTGGTAAGGTCTAAGGTGGAAAAACAATTGGAAGCTTTCAATGCAGCTAAGGATTCCTCTGTGTGGTAAGGGGTAAGCATCTTTATGTGTTATGCAATTTATCTGTCTATAATTTACACACACATTCTCATTGTGCCATCCTTTTTCTTGACTAGGACCAGGGGAGCTGCCCAGGGGCTACAACTATCTCTGATAACCCCAGCCTCCTTCATGTCCCGTAACATCTCCAGGGCACACTGATAGTGAGGTGGTGGCATAGGTCTTTAATGGGGGGATGAATTCCTGAGGGGATGTGATGGTATACCCCTTTTACCCTCCCAAAATCAAGGGGGTGCTTAATAAAACTTGTTCATACTCCTTTACTACCCAATAGACTTCTTGTTTCTGGTAAGAAGGAGTAGAGTCCGTTCTCACGTGTAGCTCTTGACACCATCCTTCTAAGTTTTCTGGGGTACAGCTACCCTCTGTCGGCTCTGATGGGACTAAGGATTTAACTGCCTTAAGTGCATGTTCACTGACAGTGAATAGTTTGGCAATTGTGGCATACCTTGTCAATTTAGCCTCCTCCTCACCACAATTTAATATGCGTACAGGTACCCTACCCCTGCGCACATCAACCACCAAACGGGCTGTTAGTACCGTAGACCAATTTTCTGAGTATACGGGTTTTACCATGGCCTGATAATCCTGCCCTCTAAGGCCTACACCATATCATCATTTCACTTCTTGGGGGTAACATAATAGGGACAGAGTCTGTTGCACGTACTTTGCCAATTTCCCCACCAGATAGGTTTACCTGTTGTCTCAGCAGGAGGGCTCGAATCTCCTTTTGCAGGGCCCTGTGCTGTCCAGCATCGGCGGTTTTGGCAAGCTGTTGAAGCAAAAATATCACTTCACCCAGGCAATTCTCAATTACATTTGTACCTAGGATCACCTGGGGATTTTTCTCATTGGTGTCAGTTGCAACCACAATCAACCTTTGGTGCTTGAGTTCCACCCTCCCTACCTTAATGGTCATCTGCTTGAACTCTATTTGAGTCAGTAGTTAACCCGTTGACAGCATATATGGTGAGATCAGAGTTCGGACGGGTGAGCTCATCATCAGACCAAAATCTTTTATACAGTACATAAAGTATAGTGGTTACCTGCGAACTGGTGTCCAACAAAGCGTATGTTGGGATCCCATCCAAGGTGATGAATAGAATGGGTCGTCCTCCCACATATCGGTCATGCCAATCATATGGGCCTTGTAAATCTATTCCTGGGGACTGGCCCTTGGCCTCAGGGGTTGCTCGTTAAAAGAACACAGTCGAGCAAAGTGTCCGGATTTGCTGCAACGCCTGCAAATAGGTCGTCCTGTCGAGTCGCAACGGTCATTGGATCTTCCTCAAAGTGGGGGAATCCTCCTTGCTCGCATCCAGGGGACATCCTCAGGGCAATTAGCTAGCTGGATCTTCTCCGATGACTTGGGTTCCGGCTTAAGCAGCATGGCTTTCAGAATCGAGGCCACATCCTTGCTCAGTTCTTGCACCTGGGAACGTAGGTCAGAGGAGGCAGCAGATGCTGCTGTGTGCGCAATAGTCTCCACTGTGACTGCAGAAGTCTCTTGTTTCACGGTTACAAGGGTGCCTGGAATTGGAGAAGACACCCGGTCAGCAATAGCAGGGTGTTGCAGGGCCTTGATGGCTCGATCCTTTAAGACAGCAAAGTCCACATCGGGATGTTCTAAGGACCACAAATGCAATTGCTTGCAATCCTCAAACGACTGCAACCCCTGTAGGAACTGTTCAACCAGCATTTTGTTAGCTTCCTGATCATTAACAGGATCTACATATTTCAGACTCCTAAGGTTTGACTGGAGCCGGAGGGCATAGTCTCTGATGTTATTTTGCGATCATTGGTGACAATTATAAAACCACATTTGCAACTCCGCTTCAGTGCGAGTTTTAAAAGCAAGCCGCAGCTTTTCAAAAATGGTAGTCACTGAGTCCCGATCAGCATCCAACCAGATTTCCACCGCCAATTTAGCGGCATCGGTTAACTGTCCCAGGAAAACGGATACCCGCTGTTTGCCAGTCATTGCATACATGTCCAGTACTGTACATATCTTCGTTTTAAAGCCGATTTAAAGTATCCGGTTTACCGTCATACTAGGGGAGCCACGCCGCTCCTGGAACATATGGTAGGGGGATCGGCATGATCAGCGCTGCTGCTCCGGATGCTGCTGCTGCTACTGGCGCTCTTTGACCTGATCCCGCCGCACTGCCGCTGCCGTCTATCTTGCTCTCCCCCTTGGTTTTTCAGAACCACTCTCGCGGGGCTGGGGCACTGGGTGAATTTCCGGGTTGGGCGGTGACACTGCTTCCGCTCTGGGCTTCGTGGGCGGGGCTCTGGTTTTGCGCCCTTCCAAGCTGTGATGCAGCAGTTTTACAGTCCGAAATGGTGGCTTTTTTCAAAACGTTGAAATAATCCATCCATAAGGCTTTTTTCAAAACGTTGAAATAATCCATCCATAAGGCGCGCTTGTCACCCGTTTTCATGGGTCTAGTTACAATCCTGCCGACTACGCCAGTTTTTGGTCTATGGTGTCCTGGGGCAATGGGATACCCTGGTCCCAGGCTGGTAGCACTCAGTGGGGGTCGTGGCCGGTGCCTGGTCCCTAACCCCTGGGGTCGGTTCCGAATAAAAATAAAAAAACTAAAAATAAAATAAAAAAAAAAGGGATTCAAATAAAACTGGGATTATAGTGAGAGTGTGACTACGCCACTCGCGGTGTGTGGCCAGTAATTGTGGAGGCTACCGCTGCCAAGTCCTGCTGGGGCTGATAGAGTGGGGGCAGAGATGATAGTTTGGCCCTCCGCGAGCAGGGCTCGGGACCCCTGTGGTCGGTGTAGAGGATAGTGCGAGGCACGGCGATAATAATGTAGACCAGACAGGGCAATTGCAGTTCAGTCTTTTTACTCACAGCTGGTGACGTGGCCTGGGAACGTGCCGGATTTCAGGTTTGCCAGAGTCCCGTCTCTCTGTGCCAGTTTGACCTGGGCCACTTGCCCACCTGTGCACCCTTTACTGGTGTGGTCCTCCCTGGCCTGAAACACTTGGAGGTCCACCTGGCGTGTCTGTGTCCTACCGCTGGCAGCGCGGACTATTTAAGGTTATTGGTTCCGGTCCTCTCTGTGCTGCTGTTGCCTCAGACGTTTCCTTGGTGACAAGGGATCCTCGAGACCCCCTCGCATGGCAGAATTGACAGTGGACCTGGAGTAACTAACTGTCCCGGGGATCTGCGCCCTGCTGTGTGCGGAGTAGTGAGGGCACTCGATTCCTGCTCCCACAGGTTCCCACGGTTCGTGGAGTCGGGTCACATACTCCTCAGCTACTCCCCTCCTGTAGTGGCTTGCTGTTACTACCACAGGTCCTTACACTTCAGCTGTCCACCGTCAACTGAACTGTCAACTGACAACTTCCTGTCAGGCCACAGGCCCCTCCCCCTGGTCTAGGTCTCTCCATGTAGGTTGGCTGCCTATTAACCAGTAGTGCCCAGCCTTGTCACCTGTTACTAGGGAGTCTCCCAACCTGATTCTGGGTGTGTGTCCTGAAGGTGCTGGTGTGTTTACTGGCACAGTTGTCTGAGACTTGAGCTTCCACAGGGCTTGTAGCTTTTTGTGGCACCTGTTACCGCAGGGGTGCTACATATCTATTTATCTATCTATTCCATTTCAGTATCATCCATTTTTTTCAGGTACGTGTCACATAGATACATGAATAACCACATGGATTTAGAACACAGAATGTGCCACGCGTGTTTTTTTTGTTTTTTTTTTTTACTGGATGTGTGAAGGGGGCCTAACACAGATTTTTAGTGATACGTCTGTTAACAAAGTGTTTGTTTTAGCTTCAGTAGATTATCATTGCTGCACATGGTCAGGTAGCTCGGCATGCCCCCTGCTGTGATTATCAGCCCCCTATCCATAGACATTGTATATAGAGAGCCAGATTGACATGATTCATCGCCCCAATAGTCTAATATTAGACGTGTACACACGTCAGCAGAATACAACAGTTAGTTGCACGTGCTGACTTGTTGGAAGTGATTCTGGTTGCATTTTGTGGTCCCACTATCTATTTTGAAAACACTTTTTTTTTTTTTGTGTTGACTTTTTTCCTTTCACCCATATTATAAAAGATCTCTTTATTTTTGGAATACCTGTTTATATTGTCTACTGTAGATACTGTACACTCCATCTTTATACTGCCATTGTTGCCGCATATTTGTTACAGGTCATATGCCTATTTGTAGCAACCTAGCATTTTAGATTTTACTCAGTTCTAAATAAATGCAAAAACCGTTTCTATAATGTAATTTTTGCACATTTAACATACGGAATGCACCATTTTGATACATTAGTGAAACGCTCATTCGCATACATTGATACATCTTTGTTGTGTTAAAATTCTAAGAAAACTCCTCTATTGTGTATTAGGGAGATAAAGCAATTTGTGTGTGTACATTGTAAATATTGCTAATATGTTTTTTTTTTTTAAATCTGCAGCTTGTGAAGAGCTATAAAGAGTTAAAATACCAAAGATCAGTTTCTTCAGAAGCTGCTGGACTTCCTGGACACACCACTTCACTGCAGGGCGTGTGAGTAGTGCTGAAAAGCATTTCCATTGTGATTTATATGAAGTTATCAAATTTAAGGAGGACTTTCAGTGTATATTTACATTTTTACCCACGCCAATTGGCACTGTTATATTGATTCCAGAAGGTTTTTTTTCTTATTTTTTTCTGTGCCTCAACATGCTAAGGCTAGTTTCACACTTGCGTTGAGCGGCATCCGTTGCATTGCGTTGTGTGACGGATGCAACGGATGTGTTGCATATAGTGGCACAACGGATGCTGCAAAACAACGCAATTCGTTTTGTTTAGTTTTTTTTTATAGTTTTACCGTCGGCAGACTATTGTGAACGATCAGCTGATCGCTAGTCCGCCGCCGGGTGATCAGTCGATCACTCACAGTAGCCGGGTGATCAGCCGATCACTCACAGTAGCCGGCCGCCGGGTGATCAGCCGATCACTCACAGTAGCCGGTGGCCGGGTGATCAGCTGATCGTTCGGTCGCCGACAATGTATGCGGGGGGCGGGAGCGAAGGGCGGAGTGCGGTGGGTGGAGCCGAGCAGGGCCATGGCTGAGGACGTCAGTGCCGCGGGGACTGCATCGCTGGGGGACAGGTGAGTGAGTGTGAAAGTGTGTGAGTGCGTGCGATTGTGTGTGTGCGTGCGATTGTGTGTGTGTATACGGAGTGCGGGGAGGGGGCGGAGCCGAGTAGGGAAGTGTCGGGCTCCTGGCACACGTAACCAGGGTTCCTTGGTTACCCAATGTGTACCCTGGTTACGGGTGGAGGGAGCCGGAGAGAGCATGCGCTGTGAAATACAAAGGATTCCGCTGCTCAAAAAAACGTTACATGCTGCGTTCCTTCCGCCCAACGCAGCGTCAAAATAACGACGCTGCGTCGGCCGGCGGATGCAACACTGACACTTGCGTTACAGTGTGTCATCCATACAAGTCTATGGAGAATAGCGCAGTGCGTTAACGGACTGCGCTATTCTCCATAGTGACAGACTCCGCTGAACGCAAGTGTGAAACTAGCCTAAAGCTTTGTGAACCAGCAAATAAGGTGCAAATTTTCCCTTTAGCCACCTGGCCGTACACCGCATAACCTTATTGTTGGTGTGCGATGTTTTCATTGGCCAGCATCAGAGGGGAAAAACCAGACTCCCGCAAACAATGTTCTGCTGATTACGCCCAGTTGGTTTACAATACTTTTTTGTGTTTATTTGTGAAAATATAAGAAGTTTGGCAAAAAATTCCAAGTTTTCAAACTTTTAAACCAGTTATGTCACACAAAATAGTTAATAAATAACATTTCCCACATATCTACTTAACATCAGCGCAATTTTTTGAAACATCATTTTTGTTTTTGGTTAGGAAGTTAGAAAGGTTCAAATTGTATCAGCAACTGTGACTCCCTGGACTAGCCAGGTAGTCACAGACATACCAACACCCCCCCCCACCCTAGACAGTAACAACAGTCAGACAAAAACCCTTGTTGCCTCCCTCCAGGGTCTGATGTCCACACCAGGTGGGGCGGAGCCCCACCGAGGAGTTCACAGGCCTGGAGGCGGGAAAAAGGAGACAGATCAGTTTTGGAGGTGAAAGTGAGAGGAGTAAACACTTCAGGTGTCTGGGTAGGAGCCCAGGCCCTGACAGCAAGGTTGGCAGACGGTGGTGGCCGTCTGCAGGAGTTGGTGGAACTCCGCAGAGCCCTAAGGACCGGGGTCGGGCGTCGGCCCGCCGGTACCGGACCGGGGAACGGAGTGAAGCTAAGCACACAGGCAGGGCCATCGAACTCCGACCAGGCTTGGAGCCGCCGTCAATAGTCAAATCCGAATGTGACAGGAACCCCAGGGGTTTCCTATGAACCAAGTCCCGATTGAAGGCAACAGTCCACCCAGAAAGGATATACAGCCACCGCCACAGGCTAGAGATCTAAGGGCCAGCGCCTGCGGGCAAAACGGGCTCCTACGGCACCTATACGCCGGGGAGCGGACTACCGGTGGGCATCCACAGGAGTCAAGAACATCTTCACAGGTGCAGGGAAAGACAGCCACCATCAGCTGTCCGGGGAGAGCACAACAACGCTGCAGCCGGCTGCGGGACCCGTCCATCCGGCCGTTTTGGTTTACTAGAGACTTTGTCAGTGATTGTCTGAGTGAGTACACCAGTGCCGTCCGGCACTGCACCGCGCTGTCCCTGCAACCCTGCACCCCAGCCGTCCAGCCTCCCCGTTACACCACCGGGCCCCGGGATCACCAACCCTTACCCACGGAGGAGACAACATCCTAGCTGCTCCCTACCATCTCTCCCGGGATCCCCGTCACCAGCAGTGGTGGTGCCATCATCACCATGTCCCGTGGGTGGCGTCACGAACAATCTCCCTAAACATACCACCCCCTTTTCACTCACGGGTGAGGAGCGCTGCTAGAGTCCCCGGGTCCGGTCCACCGCTCGAGCCACCGAGCAGCAGCAGCAGAAGCCACGGACCCGAGCGTGGCGAGCGCGTCCCCTCCGACTGCGACAAAACAACATTTACAAAATCATTTTTTAGGGACAACATCACATTTGAAGTGACTTTGAGGGGCCTAGGTGACAATACCCAACAAAAGTGACACCATTCTAAAAGCTGCACCCTTCAAACTGTTTAAAACCACATTTAAGAAGTTTATTAACCCTTCAGGTACTTCACAGGAACTAAAGCAATGTGGAAGGAAAATATGAAAATGTTACTTTTTTCCCACAACAATTATTTTATTTTTATATTGTTTATTTTAACTCCACATTTTGCATTTTCACAAGGGTAACAAGAGAAAAAGCACCTTAAAATGTTGTGCAATTTTTTATGAGTATACCAATACCCTGTGTGTGCTGGAAATCTACTTGTTTGGGCGCACGGCATTGCTCGGAAGGGAAGGAGCACCATTTAAATTTTAGAGCGGAAAATTGTCTGGAATAAATTGTGGACGGCCTTGTCATGTCTGAATAGTCTCTAATGTTCCTAAGCAGTGGCGCTTCCCCACAACTGACCCCCCTAGAGTGGCACGGCGCATGCGCCAGACCTCGGGCGCACTGGGTGGAGTCATGAGGTATGAAATTCAGTGATGAGGGACGGCGTAAAGCAGCAGGAGGCAGAATAACGGACACCAGACAGCCCGCCCCCGTGTACGATTAACAAGATTTGCACACGAAAAGGTACCACTTTATAAAGTATTTATTTTGGTCTAAAAGGGGGCACAATAACAGGAACCTTGCTAGAATGCAGCCCAAAAGCTGCAGAAGGCGAATCTTTTAGGTTTAGTGCAAAATTTCTGCTGACAGGTTCCCTTTAAATATGGCTCTCATTCCCTCCTTCACTTTATACTGTGCCATAAAAGTCGTTTTTGACCACATATGGGGTATTGGCATACTCAGAAGATAAGGCATCATACATTTTGATGTGCAATTTCTCCTGTTACACTTGTAAAAAAGTGTACAGACAGCCCGCCCCCGTGTACGATTAACAAGATTTGCATACGAAAAGGTACCACTTTATAAAGTATTTATTTTGGTCTAAAAGGGGGCACAATAACAGGAACCTTGCTAGAATGCAGCCCACGAGCTGCAGAAGGGGAATCCTTCTAAGTTTATATAATACAAGTACTACTGCGCTCACTAGAGTGGGTAAGAAGGGGTTTATGTGGGGGTGTCGGTCAGAAAAATAAATACAATAATTAGATATGGGTGAGAATGTGGTAAATGATACGCTATAATACTGGTAATATAAAAATATATAGGTTTTATTAAATAAATATAAAATTCATTCAGGGTAATGCACTAAAATGGAGGCTCAGAGTGGCACTGAAGAGCCAACTGGGTAGGTGTGAAAAAACCTGTCAAGAGAAGAGACAATCAGGGGTAAGTGTATTTGTATTTGGGATGACAGGTAATATGAAACTTGGGGGTAAAGAGATTTATTTGATTACCTGATGGTAGCACTTTTTGTTGACTAAAATTGGATAATTTGAATAAAAAGTAGAGTTAATGGGGGTTCTTAAAAAAAATAAAATAAAAAATAAAATATATATATAAAAACCCACCAGCGGAAGCCGACGGCATTGAGCCTATCATTGCTCCAGCACCCGTACCGGCGCCACGCAAAAGAAACGCCGGGAAGGTGCCCCATTCGGCCCTGAACCCAGCATTGATCCCGGTCCCGGAGGACACAGCGCCTGAGATTACAGCGGAAGCCAGTGCCGCAAGTCACGCTGACCGCTCCCAGACTCCCGGCCTCGGCTGAGGCACGGTGGGGAAGTAGCTGCCAGGCAGCAGAGCAGGCCTCGTCACAGCGGGGTCCCCCATTGCTGAAGGTGCCGGTTGTAGCCGGCACGGAGGAACTCCGTCTGGGCCCGTCTCCCGCGCAGGTTGACCCGGATCAGGCAGCAGAAGCTCCGTACTGGGAGCGTCAGCTGGGTAAAGAAATTGCCGCCCGGGAGAAACGGAAGGCGGAGGTTTTGTCCAGGACCTACACCAAAAAGGACAACCTTAGGAACGCCACCTTCCGGGTGCGGGGCCCGACCTACTAGGGCCCTTTTAACCCCCAGAAGGGATGGGGTTTTATCTTCGAGCTGGGCCTGGAGGCCGAGATATTCATGTCCCGGAGGGATGTGTACCCGCATCTGCCCATCGGCCATCCCGACCGAGACCTGGAGCCCGGGGAGTTGGTGGTCTACAGCCGGCACTGTGGGTAAAGGGGGTGGTTTGCCCTCGACGTGAGGAGGTGGGCAAAAACCGAGGCCCAGCACCACGCCCACCTCTCCCTGCCAACTTCACCTGATGGAGAAGAAAATGATTAGGTAGTGGTTCCCGGCTACCTTCAGTTTATAGTCCCCGTTGGGTCTGTCTGTTGTCCCGTTTTCAAGTTCAAAAAGACAATGGTCATGAACTAAAAAAATAAAAAAAAAATAATATATAATAAAATATATATATAATATAATAGAATATAATATATATATATATATATATATATGCTGACCAACGCTTGTTGCCTCAAGAACAACAGCCTTTTTTTGTGCTTATACTTTATACTATAATTCTCTCCCTTGTGTTTTTTCATGACCATTTATATGTATATAAAAACTAATTTTAATTTGATTTTTTTTTATATATATATATATATATATGTGTGTGTGTGTATTTGTATATAATATATATTTTAAATTAATATTTTTATTGTTTTAATATTTTTTTAATTTTTTTACTTTTAAATTGTATTTTATTTATACATTTTTTAGCCTCTGAACTCCTTATAGGATCAGGTCCTATCGGATCAAATTCAGAGGAATACAACATAACAACATATCAGGTATATACCTCCATTACTATCAGGATTAATTGTACAATTAAACTCTTAATGGATAACCTGTGATTTTCATTTCTACAGGTCATTTTTAACACTCCATCCATGTGGGATAGTGAGCCTTCCTGTGTTTCACATAAAGGTATCTGCACTCAGGCTGCTCATAAAGATAATCTCACATGTTATATTAATTTCAATAGGTAATCCTGCATTTTCTCTGTTTTGTTATGTTTTTTTAAGAACCCACCCTTAACTCCACTTTTTCTTCAAATTATCCAATTTTAGTCAACAAAAACTGCTACCATCAGGTAATAAAATAAATCTCTACCCCAAGTTTCATATTACCTGTCATCCCAAATACAAATACACTTACCCGTTTCTCTTTTCGTGACAGGTTTTTCACACCTACCCAGTTTATATTAATTTAATAAAACCTGCATATTTTTATGTGACGCCCTGACAAAACCAGGTAGTCACAGTTAGGCCCCCGCATAAGAAGTAGAAAGATTTAGGTTTAGACAGCCCGGGGCGGGAAAACAAGCAGTCGAGTCTGAAGCTCGAGTTGGAGAGGAGTGTGGGCTGGAGCTAAGTGTAGCTCCAGCAGGAGTAGTCCAAACTGAACGGTACCAGGGTAGGAGCCCTGGTGCCTCTGGCTAGGTGGCAGACGGTGATCTCCATCAGCAGGAGATGGGAAGACAGCTCGGTGGAACGGAGGTGGACCGCGACAGGGTTGTAGCCCGCCGGTATCGACACGGGGAACCGACCTGGAAACTGTAGCACAAAGGGGGGTACTCGGACCCTGAAGCCAGAAACCGGAACCAAGCGGACTGGTTAATTAACAGATTGAGGCCAGGACTAGAGGTTCTGTTCCACCCAAAGTCCCTCATAGAAGACAACAGCCCACTGATAGGGATAAGAGGTCACCGCCAGGGCCCATAGATCCCACGGGCCAGCATCTGCGGGCACGGCTCCTCAGGCCACATCCAGCTGAGAGCGGACTCCTATGTTTCACACTAGGAAGTCATTCTTACACAAAACAGTGCAGAGGAAAGAGATCGAGACCACCAGCCGGGTGGGGGACCTGAATGCAACCGGCCGCGGCACCGGCCACCATCACCTTGGTTTACCAGAGACTTGTGTTAATTATTAACTGTGAGTAAACATGCATTCCCCTGCCGTCACTGCACCCTGCACTATAGCCACTGGGCCCCGGGGCCACCATCCCTGCCCACGGAGGGGTAAACAACTTGCTGCAGCTACACCTCCCCCGGGTGCCCCATCATGGCAGCGGTGGTGTCCCAACTCACCACACACCGTGGGTGGCGTCACGAACTTAATACGGCCTAGCCCGTACATTTACGTTCCCCCCCCCCCATTTTATTCGGCGTCTCCGCGAGACCCCCGGGTCCGGAGACCCTCGAGCCACCACCCCTGAAGGCCCGGACCCGAGCAGTGCCGGCTGCTGGCACAGGGGTGGCACACCCCGAAACCTGGCGTCACGAACAGGATATTTACCCATCTACTTACCTTGTGGAAGTGCGCCTTGTATTGGACAGTCAGCGGGGATCCGTTGCAAAATTTTCAGAAGTCGCCATTTTTGTCGCCATTTTTAGGCGCGAAAACTGCAGCCCAGCGTCTTCTTCCCTGCGAAAAGGGCGAGAAAGCTGAATCCCCGCCCCCTGGGAACACGACCAAAAAGCGAGGCTGGAAGTCGAAAAACGAAACTAGCAAGCCGCAAAGAGGAGTGCCGGCAAAAGACCAAGGGGGGGCGGGTGAAGATTCTGCAACATGTGACCGAGTAGATAAAGGGCAGGGACTTCAGGACCTTGCCACCCTTCTTGTTCCTGGCAACCACCTGTGCAACATGGCCGACCCATCTGGCAAGCCCGGAGTGCAGGAGCCCGTGCCCGGAACCGCCGCCTGGATAGAGGCCCAGACAGAGAGTATGTGCCCGCCGGATCCAGGCACAGGAGAGCTTCATCCTCAAGCAGTGGACGGCCGAAATGGCGGAGTTGGCTGCAGCCGTTCGGGCCCGTGAAGTGGAGGCAGCCTTGGAGGAGCAGGTAAGCGACTCACGCCCCTACGTCCCTCAGGGACCGGCCGACCAGGCTGAGGGGCCCGGCCTGCCCCTGCCCACCACACTGCCTCCCTCACCGCCTGCACCTGCTGCCGACACCCCACTCTGTCCGCTGTACCCAGCAACGATAGCGGTTCCCGTCCCTTCTACCCGAGAGGACGCACCAGCGGAAGCCGACGGCATTGAGCCTATCATCGCTCCAGCACCTGTACCGGCGCCACGCAAAACAAATGCCGGGAAGGTGCCCCATTCGGCCCTGAACCCAGCATTGATCCCGGTCCCTGAGGACACAGCGCCTGAGATTACAACGGAAGCCAGCTGACCGCTCCCAGACTCCCGGCCTCGGCTGAGGCACGGTGGGGAAGTAGCTGCCAGGCAGCAGAGCAGGCCACGTCACAGCGGGGTCCCCCATTGCCGAAGGTGTCGGTTGTAGCTGGCATGGAGGAACTCCGGCTGGGCCCGTCTCCCGCGCAGGTTGACCCGGATCAGGCAGCAGAAGCCCCGTACTGGGAGCGTCAGCTGGCTAAAGAAATTGCCGCCCGGGATAAACGGAAGGCGGAGGTTTTGTCCAGGACCTACACCGAAAAGGACAACCTTAGCAACGCCACCTTCCGGGTGCGGGGCCTGACCTACTAGGGCCCTTTTTAACCCCCAGAAGGGATGGGGTTTTATCTTCGAGCCGGGCCTGAAGGCAGAGATATTAGTGTCCCGGAGGGATGTGTACCCGCATCTGCCCATCGGCCATCCCGACCGAGACCTGGAGCCCGGGGAGTTGGTGGTCTACAGCCGCCACTGCGGGTAAAGGGGGTGGTTTGCCCTCGACGTGAGGAGGTGGGCAAAAACCGAGGCCCAGCACCACGCCCACATCTCCCTGCCAACTTCACCTGATGGAGAAGAAAATGATTAGGTAGTGGTTCCCGGCTACCTTCAGTTTATAGTCCCCATTGGGTCTGTCTGTTGTCCCGTTTTCAAGTTCAAAAAGACAATGGTCATGAACTTGCTGGCCAACCCATAAACTATTGGGTCTTGTAAATAGCCCCCGAATAAAAAATTAAACAAGGGAGCGCATGTGAAGGGTCTGGGAGATAGCGGTGAGGAGGAGAAAAAGAAACTGCTCACCTGATGTGGTTGTACATCCCTCGCACAACCACGGTTTAAGACGGGAGTTTGGTATCAGTAATCTTCTAACCTGTTAGCCCACGATGTCCATCCCGGGAAGCAGATTCCTGAAAAGCTGGTCACGTGACATATCACTGGGCGTCTCTGGTAATCTGACCTCCTTACCAAGCAGCTCTTGCCGTGAACCCACAGAGGGGAAGATCAGCAGTAAACAATGGAAGCACGGTCTGATAGAGCGCTAGGGAGGCCACTGGCAGCCCGCCAGGATATCCACCTGATGAAGAGATTGTGTATATCAAAACGCGTTGTGGCTGATAGATTAATTTTTGTAGAATTTATTGTTTTCTAATACTGTGGCCTCCCTAGCGCTCTATCAGACCGTGCTTCCATTCTTTATTGTAAATAGCCCCCGACCTACCTTCTCATCCTGCAGCAGCCTCCGGAGAGGCTGATTGGAGGAAGGGCCTGCGGTGGAGTAGGCTGAGGCCCAGTCACCATTGGGACCGGTGGCTATCCTCCAGGTCAGGGGTCCCCTGGAGGTGGGGCCCTTGAGAAAAGACTGCCGGGTAAGGAACTTTTTACCCGGTCCGTTTGGGTAACACCCGGACTTAACCTGGACTTGGGCAAGGGGTGCTAACCTGTGTTTTAGAGGTGGCATCAGGGCTAGGTTGTTTTGGGTGGGTGAGGTGAAAAGGACCTGGTCCGTCCCGTCCCGGTTATTTAAATGTGCAACGTTGAAGCAAAATACCTCCCGTAAGGGAAGAGTTAAAAATATACTTGATTGTAAATATGTTATTATACTTGTAAAATGTTTTACCCCTTTTATCTTCCAGTTCAATAAACAGTGGTGGTCGGACAGCCCGCGGACGGTCTGTATTCATCCAAGGGGGGAGTGTGACGCCCTGGCAAAACCAGGTAGTCACAGATAGGCCCCCACATAACACCTTCCCTCTTTAGGCAACACACAGCCGACCTGAAACCCTAGTTACTAGTTACCCCCCCTTAGGGAAAGATAGATTCACTAGTGGGCGTGACCAGGCGGTTGGGACACGCCCACCTAGGGGTTTAGACAGCCCGGGGCGGGTAATCAAGCAGTCGAGTCTGAAGCTCGAGTTGGATAGGAGTGTGGGCTGGAGCTAAGTGTAGCTCCAGCAGGAGTAGTCCAAACTGAACGGTATCAGGGTAGGAGCCCTGGTGCCTCTGGCTAGGTGGCAAACAGTGGTCTCCATCAGCAGGAGACGGGAAGACTGCTCGGTGGAACCGAGGTGGACCGGGACATGGTTGTAGCCTGCCGCTACCGATACGGGGAACCGACCCGGAAACTGTAGCACAAAGGGGGGTACTCGGACCCTGAAGCTAGAAACCGGAACCAAGCGGACTGGTTAATTAACCGATTTGAGGCCAGGACTAGAGGTTCTGTCCCACCCAAAGTCCCTCATAGAAGACAACAGCCCACCGATAGGGATAAGAGGTCACCGCCAGGGCCCATAGATCCCACGGGCCAGCGTCTGTGGGTACGACTCCTCAGGCCACATCCAGTTGGGAGCGGACTCCTACATTTCACACTAGGAAGTCATTCTTACACAAAACAGTGCAGAGGAAAGAGATCGAGACCACCAGCCGGGTGGGGGACCTGAATGCAACCGGCCGCGGCACCGGCCACCATCACCTTGGTTTACCAGAGACTTGTGTGAGTTAACTGTGAGTAGGCATGCATTCCCCTGCCGTCACTGCACCCTGCACCCTGCACCCCGGGGCTACTGGGCCCCGGGGCTACCATCCCTGCCCACGGATGGGTAAACAACTTGCTGCCGCTACAGCTCCCCCGGGTGCCCCATCACAGCAGCGGTGGTGTCCCAACTCGCCACACACCGTGGGTGGCGTCACGAACTTAATACGGCCTAGCCCGTACATTTACGCCCCCCCCTCCCATTTTATTCGGCGTGTCCGCGAGACCCCCGGGTCCGGAGACCCTCGAGCCACCACCCCTGCTGGCACGTGGGCGGCACATTTATATTACCAGTATTATAGCGTATCATTTACCACATTCTCACCCATATCTAATTATTTTATTTATTTTTCTGACCAATACCCCTACATAAACCCCTTCTTACCCACTCTAGTGAGCGCAGTAGTACTTGTATTATATTTACCCTTACTATGATAGGCTTACACAGACCCTGCCTACAGTCATGGCCAAAGGTTTTGAGAATGCTACAAATATTAATTTTTACAAAGTCTACTACTTAAGCTTTCTAATGGCAATTTGCATATACTCCAGAATGTCATAAAGAGTGATCAGCTTAATAGCAATTACTTGCAAAGTCAATATTGGCTAAGAAAATGAACTTCAACCCCCAAAACACATTTCAACATCATTGCATTCCTGCCTTAAAAGGAGCAGCTAACATTGTTTTAGTGATTGTTCCATTAACACAGGTGTGGGTGTTGATGAGGACAGGGCTGGCGATCAATCAGTCATGATAAAGTAAGAATGACACCACTGGACACTTTAAAAGGAGGCTGGTGTTTGGTATCATTGTTTCTCTTCAGTTAACCATGGTTATCTCTAAAGAAACACGTGCAGCCATCATTGCTCTGCACAAAAATGGCCTAACAGGGAAGAGTATCGCAGCTACAAAGATTGCACCTCAGTCAACAATCTATCGCATCATCAAGAACTTCAAGGAGAGCGTTTCCATTGTTGCCAAAAAGGCTCCAGGGCGCCCAAGAAGGACCAGCAAACGCCAGGACCGTATCTTAAAATTGTTTCAGCTGCGGGATCGGACTACCAGCAGTGCCGAGCTAGCTCAGCAATGGCAGCAGGCTGGTGTGAGTACTTCTGCACGCACTGTGAGGCGGAGACTACTTGAGCAAGGCCTGGTTTCAAGGAGGGCAGCAAAGAAGCCACTTCTCTGCAGAAAAAACATCAGGGACCGACTGATATTCTGCAAAAGGTACAGGGAGTGGACTGCTGAGGACTGGGGTAAAGTCATTTTCTCAGATGAATCCCCTTTTCGATTGTTTGGGACATCTGGAAAACAGCTTATTAGGAGAAGAAGAGGTGAGCGCTACCACCAATCTTGTCTCATGCCAACTGTTAAGCATCCTGAAACGATTCATGTGTGGGGTTGCTTCTCAGCCAAGGGAATCGGCTCACTCACAGTCTTGCCTAAAAACACAGCCATGAATAAAGAATGGTACCAGAATGTCCTCCAAGAGCAACTTCCCCTAACTGTCCAAGAGCAGTTTGGCGCCCAACAATGCCTTTTCCAGCATGATGGAACACCTTGCCATAAAGAAAAGGTGATCACTAAATGGGCCATGGAACAAAACATAGAGATTTTGGGTCCATGGCCTGGAAACTCCCCATATCTTAATCCCATTGAGAACTTGTGGGCAATCATCAAGAGACGGGTGGACAAACAAAAACCAACAAATTCTGGCAAAATGCAAGCATTGCTTATGCAAAAATGGACAGCTATGAGTCAGGATTTGGTCCAGAAGTTGATTGAGAGCATGCCAGGGAGAATTGCAGAGGTCCTGAAGAAGAAGGGTCAACACTGCAAATATTGACTTGCTGCATTAACTCATTCTAACTGTCAATATAACCTTTTGGTACTCATAATATGATTGTAATTATATTTCTGTATGTGATGTAAACATCAGACAAACACAATTAAAAACCAGAGGGCAACAGATCATGTGAAAATATAATTTTGGTGTCATTCTCAAAACTTTTGACTGTACTACCTGTAGCTCCTACTAGTTCTAACACAGTTACAACTAGGTTCCCCCCTCCCCCATTATCCCCCTGAGTGAGCGCTAGTGTCCATTTTTAACATATTTAAGTTCAGATTTACTTGGAATAGTTTGCGGGTGCCATGTCACATTGGGAAAGCCCCTTAGGTGTCAGGACAGCAGAAACCTCCCACAAGTGACTCCATTTGACCCGAATGAATAAATCTAGGGCTGCAGTGAGAATCTTGACACTACAGGTGTATCACAAAATGTTATACTAATGGGTGATGAGCAAAAAATAATTACATTTTCACCACTAAAAGGTTTTTTTCACCCCACATTTCCAATTTTCACAAGGGGAATAGGTAAAAAAGGTCCAATAATGTGTTATACAATTTCGCCTGAACATGGCAATAGTCTACATGTGAGTGTACAGTACTGTTAGTCTGCACCACAGGGCTCTGGAGGGAAGGAGCGCCATTTGATTTTTGGAGCACAGATTTTCCTATAATAGTTTGCGGACTCCATTTTCAGAGTCCAAGTGCCAGAACAGAAGTAATCCCCTCAAGTGACCAAATGTTGTAAATTACTCCCCTCTGGGAATTCATTTATGTGTATAGTCTCTGGAAAACACCCATGTTGTGAAACCACAGGGAATGTTGCAAAATAAACATTTGCAAAAAAGTCCTTGTCGTTCCAAGTACATTATAGTGCCCTGTACTTAGTGCCCGGCTCATGATTCTGGAAATCTGCAGCCTTTACATTTAGGTGTGTTCTCCCCACTACAAGATTGCCAAACATGTGAGTGTTAACTGTGGTTAAAGCACATTGTGGAGCTCCGAAGGGACAGGTACATTTTCATTTTGAAGCACAGATTTTGCTGGATTTCTTTTGAGCTATAGTGCTTTTGCAGACCCTTTGTGCTATTAGTAGCTTTTAATACCCCTAATTTTTCCATTAACAGATGACAGACCTGAGTGGGGAATTGTGTTTTGAGTTAAATGTTATTTGGTGTCGATTTGGGTACAGACTATTTTGGATCAGTCCACATTTATCCTGTGCTCTATGCTGAGCACTTGCATCAGGGTCTCCATTTACATCTCCGAAATACGTGATCCAGGTGAAATCCCGATGGATCTACTGTGTTTTTCCAAAAATAAGACCGCCCGCAAAAATAAGCCCTAGCAGGGATTATCAGCATTTTCGGAGCAAGGCTTAAATATAAGCCCTCCCCCGAATATAAGCCCTAGTCGCGGATCAATAATGACGTGTCCGTGCAGCTAAAAAAGAAACAGATCCTGCAGGACACTTCATTATACCCAGCGAGCACCCCGCAATCACACTCCCAAGACGCTGAGCAGAGGACCTGCAGTGATCGCACACCCGCACACATCAGATCTCTCTCACACACACACACACACACACACAATCCGATTTCACACACACAATCAGATCTCACACACATCCGATCTCACACACATCCGATCTCACACACAAACAGATCGCACATATAATCAGATCGCACACACAAACATCGAATCACACACAAACATCGGATCGCACACATACTCACCACATCCAGCGACACCGATCTCTTCTCGCCGGCAGAATCCTGAGGAGCAGTGCGGTGGAGCGCAAGGACCTGCAGAACAGGACCTGCGGCCAGACACGTGACTTCCTCCCATTATTCCCTGTGGCCGATTGTGCTGGATGTGATGTGTGCAATCTGTGTGTGCGTGCGATCGGCTGTGTCTGTGATCTGCTGTGCGTGTCTGTGATCGGCTGTGTGATCTGCTGTGTGTGTCTACGGTCTGCTGTGTGTCTACGGTCTGCTGTGTGTCTACGGTCTGCTGTGTGTCTACGGTCTGCTGTGTGTCTACGGTCTGCTGTGTGTCTACGGTCTGCTGTGTGTCTACGGTCTGCTGTGTGTCTACGGTCTGCTGTGTGTGTGGTCTGCTGTGTGTGTGGTCTGCTGTGTGTGTGGTCTGCTGTGTGTGTGGTCTGCTGTGTGTGATCTATGTGTGTTTGCAATCGGCTGTGTGTGTCTGCGATCGGCTGTGTGTGTGATCTGCTGTGTGTCTGCGATCGGCTGTGTGATCTGTGTGTGCGCGATTGGCTGTGTGTGTGCGCGATTGGCTGTGTGTGTGCGCGATTGGCTGTGTGTGTGCGCGATTGGCTGTGTGTGTGTGCGATTGGTTGTGTGTGCGCGCGTGATCTGCTGTGTGTGTGTGATCTGCTGTGTATGTGTGTCTGCGATTGGCTGTGTGTGTAATCTGCTGTGTGTCTGTGATCTGCTGTGTGTTTGCGATCCGCTTTGTGTGTGTCTGCGATCGGCTGTGTGTGAGATCTGTGTGATCTGCTGTGTGTGTGTGTGTGTGTGTGTGTGTGTAATCGGCTGTGTGTGTGATCTGCTGTGTATGTGTGTCTGCGATCGGCTGTGTGTGTGTCTGCGCATCGGCTGTGTGTGTGTGTAATCGGCTGTGTGTGTGATCTGCTGTGTATGTGTGTCTGCGATCGGCTGTGTGTGTGTCTGCGCATCGGCTGTGTGTGTGTCTGCGCATCGGCTGTGTGTGTGATCTGCTGTGTGTCTGCGATCGGCTGTGTGATCTGCTGTGTGTTTCCGATCTGCTGTGTGTGTGTGTGTGTGCGCGCGATCGGCTGTGTGTGATGTGTGTGTGCGCGCGCGCACGCGATCGGGTGTGTGTGTGATCTGCTGTGTATGTGTTTCTGCAATCGGCTGTTTGTGTGATATGCTGTGTGTGTGTGATCTGCTGTGTGTGTGTCTGCGATCGGCTGTGTGTCTGCGATCGGCTGTGTGTGATCTGCTGTGTGTGATCTGCTGTGTGTGTGTGTGTCTGCGATCGACTGTGTGTTTTCTGTTGTGTGTCTGCGATCGGCTGTGTGTGTGTGTGATCTGCTGTGTGTGATCTGCTGTGTGTGATCTGCTGTGTGTGATCTGCTGTGTGTGTGTCTGCGATCGGCTGTGTGTCTGCGATCGGCTGTGTGTGATCTGCTGTGTGTGATCTGCTGTGTGTGTGTGTGTCTGCGATCGACTGTGTGTTTTCTGTTGTGTGTCTGCGATCGGCTGTGTGTGTGTGTGATCTGCTGTGTGTGATCTGCTGTGTGTGATCTGCTGTGTGTGATCTGCTGTGTGTGATCTGCTGTGTGTGATCTGCTGTGTGTGATCTGCTGTGTGTGATCTGCTGTGTGTGATATGGTGTGTGTGTGTCTGCGATATGGTGTGTGTGTGTCTGCGATATGGTGTGTGTGTGTCTGCGATATGGTGTGTGTGTGTCTGCGATATGGTGTGTGTGTGTCTGCGATATGGTGTGTGTGTGTCTGCGATATGGTGTGTGTGTGTCTGCGATATGGTGTGTGTGTGTCTGCGATATGGTGTGTGTGTGTCTGCGATATGGTGTGTGTGTGTCTGCGATATGGTGTGTGTGTGTCTGCGATATGGTGTGTGTGTGTCTGCGATATGGTGTGTGTGTGTGTCTGCGATCTGCTGTGTGGGTCTGCGATCGGCTGTGTGATCTGCTGTGTGTGTGTGATCTGCTGTGTGCTTCCGATCCGCTGTGTGTGTCTGCCATCTCCTGTGTGTGTGTGTGCGATCGTGTGTGTGTGCGCGATCGGCTGTGTATGTGTTTCTGCAATCGGCTGTGTGTGTGATCTGCTGTGTGTGTGTGATCTGCTGTGTGTGTGTGATCTGCTTTGTGTGTGTGTCTGCGATCGGCTGTGTGTCTGCGATCGGCTGTGTGTCTGCGATCGGCTGTGTGTCTGCGATCGGCTGTGTGTCTGCGATCGGCTGTGTGTCTGCGATCGGCTGTGTGTGTGTGTGATCTGCTGTGTGTGATCTGCTGTGTGTGTTTGCGATCTGTGTGTGTGTGTCTGTGATCGGCTGTGTGTGTTTGCCATCGGCTGTGTGCAATCGGCTGTGTGATCTGCTGTGTGTGTGTCTGCGATCGGCTGTGTGTGTGTCTGCGATCGGCTGTGTGTGTGTCTGCCATTGGCTGTGTGTGTCTGCCATTGGCTGTGTGTGGGGGCGATTGGCTGTGTGTGGGGGCGATTGGCTGTGTGTGGGGGCGATTGGCTGTGTGTGGGGGCGATTGGCTGTGTGTGGGGGCGATTGGCTGTGTGTGGGGGCGATTGGCTGTGTGTGGGGGCGATTGGCTGTGTGTGGGGGCGATTGGCTGTGTGTGGGGGCGATTGGCTGTGTGTGGGGGAGATTGGCTGTGTGTGGGGGAGATCGGTTGTGTGTGATCTGTTGTGTGAGATCTGCAATCGGCAGTGTGTGTGCCATCGGCTGTGTGTGTATGGGCGATCGGCTGTGTGTGTATGGGCGATCGGCTGTGTGTGTATGGGCGATCGGCTGTGTGTGTGTGTGCCATCGGCTGTGTGTGTGTGTGCCATCGGCTGTGTGTGTGTGTGCCATCGGCTGTGTGTGTGGGCGATCGGCTATGTGTGATCTGTTGTGTGTGATCTGCGATCGGCTGTGTGCCATCGGCTGTGTGTCTGCGATCGGCTGTGCGCGCGCGCGATCGGCTGTGTGTGTATGCGCACGATCGGCTGTGTGTGATCTGTTGTGTGTGTGTCTGTGATCGGCTGTGTGTGTGATCTGCTGTGTGTCTGCGATCGGCTGTGTGATCTGCTGTGTGTGTGTGATCTGTGTGTGATCTGCTGTGTGTTTGTGATCCGCTGTGTGTGTGTGTGATCTGCTTTGTGTGTGTGTGCGATCGGCTGTGTGTGTGTGATCTGCTGTATGTGTGTGGGTGCGTGCGATCGGCTGTGTGTGTGATCTGCTGTATGTGTGTGGGTGCGTGCGATCGGCTGTGTGTGTGATCTGCTGTGTGTGTGTCTGCGATCGGCTGTGTGTGTGATCTGCTGTGTGTCTGTGATCTGCTGTGTGTGTGATCTGCTGTGTGTATCTGCGATCGGCTGTGTGTGTTTGCCATCGGCTGTGTGCGATCGGCTGTGTGATCTGCTGTGTGTGTGTGTCTGCGATCGGCTGTGTGTGTGTCTGCGATCGGCTGTGTGTGGGGGCGATCGGCTGTGTGTGATCTGCGATCGGCTGTGTGTGATCTGCCATCGGCTGTGTGTGTGTGCCATCGGCTGTGTGTGTGTGCCATCGGCTGTGTGTGTGGGCGATCGGCTGTGTGTGTGTGTGCGCCATCGGCTGTGTGTGTGCCATCGGCTGTGTGTGTGCCATCGGCTGTGTGTGTGCCATTGGCTGTGTGTGCCATCAGCTGTGTGTGTGGGCGATCGGCTGTGTGTGATCTGTTGTGTGTGATCTGCGATCAGCTGTGTGTGCAATCGGCTGTGTGTGTCTGCGATCGGCTGTGCGCGCGATCGGCTGTGTGTGTGTGTGCACACAATCGACTGTGTGATCTGTTGTGTGTGATCTGCGATCAGCTGTGTGTGCGTGCCATCGGCTGTGTGTGTGTGTGTGTGTGTGTGTGTGTGTGTGTGTGCGTGATCCCTAGCAGTGATTTTCAGCATTTTCGGAGCAAGGCTTAAATATAAGCCCTCCCCCGAATATAAGCCCTAGTCAGGGATCAATAATAGTGTCCGTGCAGCTAAAAAAGAAACATATACTGCAAGACACTTGATTATACACAGCGGGCACCCCACAATCACACTCGCACACCTGCACACATCAGATCTCACACACGCATATCCGATCGCACACATAATCAGATTGCACACACAAACATCGGATCACACACACATCGGATCGCACACATACTCACCACATCCAGCGACACTGATCTCTTCTCGCCAGCAGAATCCTGAGGGGCAGTGCGGTGGAGCGCAAGGACCTGCAGCACAGCAGGTCGGACCTGCGGTCGGACATGTGACTTCCTCCCATCATTCCCTGCGGCCGGTTGCGCTGGATGTTACGTGATGCGTGCGATCTGTTGCGTGTGTGTGTGTGCGATTGGCTGTGTGTGTGATTTGCTGTGTCTACGATCTGTGTGTGTGCGATCGACTGTGTCTACGATCTGTGTGTGTGCGATCGGCTGTGTGTGTGGGCGATCGGCTATGTGTGATCTGTTGTGTGTGATCTGCGATCGGCTGTGTGTGCCATCGGCTGTGTGTCTGTGATCGGCTGTGCGAGCGCGCGATCAGCTGTGTGTGCATGCGATCGGCTGTGTGTGTATGTGCACGATCGGCTGTGTGATCTGTTGTGTGTGTGTGTGTGTGTGTGTCTGCGATCGGCTGTGTATGTGATCTGCTGTGTCTGCGGTCGGCTGTGTGTGTGTGTCTGCGATCGGCTGTGTGTGCGCGCGATCGGCTGTGTGTGATCTGCGATCGGCTGTGTGTGTGTGCCATCGGCTGTGTGTGTGGGCGATCGGCTGTGTGTGTGTGCCATCGGCTGTGTGTGTGCCATTGGCTGTGTGTGTGCCATTGGCTGTGTGTGCCATTGGCTGTGTGTGTGCCATTGGCTGTGTGTGTGCCATTGGCTGTGTGTGTGCCATTGGCTGTGTGTGTGCCATTGGCTGTGTGTGTGCCATTGGCTGTGTGTGTGCCATTGGCTGTGTGTGTGCCATTGGCTGTGTGTGTGGGCCATTGGCTGTGTGTGTGGGCCATTGGCTGTGTGTGTGGGCCATTGGCTGTGTGTGTGGGCCATTGGCTGTGTGTGTGGGCCATTGGCTGTGTGTGTGGGCCATCGGCTGTGTGTGTGTGTGCCATTGGCTGTGTGTGCCATCGGCTGTGTGTGTGGGCGATCGGCTGTGTGTGTGCCATTGGCTGTGTGTGTGCCATTGGCTGTGTGTGCCATTGGCTGTGTGTGTGCCATTGGCTGTGTGTGTGCCATTGGCTGTGTGTGTGCCATTGGCTGTGTGTGCCATCGGCTGTGTGTGTGGGCGATCGGCTGTGTGTGTGTGCCATTGGCTGTGTGTGTGCCATTGGCTGTGTGTGTGCCATTGGCTGTGTGTGTGCCATTGGCTGTGTGTGTGTGCCATTGGCTGTGTGTGTGGGCCATTGGCTGTGTGTGTGGGCCATTGGCTGTGTGTGTGGGCCATTGGCTGTGTGTGTGGGCCATTGGCTGTGTGTGTGGGCCATTGGCTGTGTGTGTGGGCCATTGGCTGTGTGTGTGGGCCATTGGCTGTGTGTGTGGGCCATTGGCTGTGTGTGTGGGCCATTGGCTGTGTGTGCCATTGGCTGTGTGTGTGGGCGATCGGCTGTGTGTGATCTGTTGTGTGTGATCTGCGATCGGCTGTGTGTGCCATCGGCTGTGTGTCTGCGATCGGCTGTGCGCGCGCGCATCGGATTGCACACATACTCACCACATCCAGCGACACTGATCTCTTCTCGCCGGCAGAATCCTGAGGGGCAGTGCGGTGGAGCGCAAGGACCTGCAGCACAGCAGGTCGGACCTGCGGTCGGACATGTGACTTCCTCCCATCATTCCCTGCGGCCGGTTGCGCTGGATGTTACGTGATGCGTGCGATCTGTTGTGTGTGTGTGTGTGCGATTGGCTGTGTGTGATTTGCTGTGTCTACGATCTGTGTGTGTGCGATCGGCTGTGTGCGATCGGCTGTGTCTACGATCTGTGTGTGCGCGCGATCGGCTGTGTGTGGGCGCGATCGGCTGTGTGTGGGCGCGATCGGCTGTGTGTGGGCGCGATCGGCTGTGTGTGGGCGCGATCGGCTGTGTGTGGGCGCGATCGGCTGTGTGTGGGCGCGATCGGCTGTGTGTGGGCGCGATCGGCTGTGTGGGGGCGCGATCGGCTGTGTGGGGGCGCGATCGGCTGTGTGGGGGCACGATCGGCTGTGTGCGCGCGCGATCGGCTGTGTGCGCGCGCGATCGGCTGTGTGCGCGCGCGATCGGCTGTGTGCGCGCGCGATCGGCTGTGTGCGCGCGCGATCGGCTGTGTGCGCGCGCGATCGGCTGTGTGCGCGCGCGATCGGCTGTGTGCGCGTGCGATCGGCTGTGTGTGTGTGTGCGATCGGCTGTGTGTGTGTGTGCGATCGGCTGTGTGTGTGCGATCGGCTGTGTGTGTGTGTGTGTGCGATCGGCTGTGCCATCGGCTGTGTGTGTGTGCCATCGGCTGTGTGTGTGTGCCATCGGCTGTGTGTGTGTGCCATCGGCTGTGTGTGTGTGCCATCGGCTGTGTGTGTGCGCGCGATCGGCTGTGTGTGCGCGCGATCGGCTGTGTGTGTGCGCAATCGGCTGTGTGTGTGTGTGCGATCGGCTGTGTGTGTGCGATCGGCTGTGTGTGTGTGATCGGCTGTGTGTGTGTGCGATCGGCTGTGTGTGCGCGAGATCGGCTGTGTGTGTGATTTGCTGTGTCTACGATCTGTGTGTGTGCGATCGGCTGTGTGTGTGTGTGCGATCGGCTGTGTGTGTGTGTGCGATCGGCTGTGTGTCTGCGATCGGCTGTGCGCGCGCGCATCGGATTGCACACATACTCACCACATCCAGCGACACTGATCTCTTCTCGCCGGCAGAATCCTGAGGGGCAGTGCGGTGGAGCGCAAGGACCTGCAGCACAGCAGGTCGGACCTGCGGTCGGACATGTGACTTCCTCCCATCATTCCCTGCGGCCGGTTGCGCTGGATGTTACGTGATGCGTGCGATCTGTTGTGTGTGTGTGTGTGCGATCGGCTGTGTGCGATCGGCTGTGTCTACGATCTGTGTGTGCGCGATCGGCTGTGTGTGAGCGCGATCGGCTGTGTGTGCGCGCGATCGGCTGTGTGTGCGCGCGATCGGCTGTGTGTGTGCGATCGGCTGTGTGTGTGTGATCGGCTGTGTGTGTGTGCGATCGGCTGTGTGTGCGCGAGATCGGCTGTGTGTGTGATTTGCTGTGTCTACGATCTGTGTGTGTGCGATCGGCTGTGTGTGTGTGTGCGATCGGCTGTGTGTGTGGGCGATCGGCTATGTGTGATCTGTTGTGTGTGATCTGCGATCGGCTGTGTGTGCCATCGGCTGTGTGTCTGTGATCGGCTGTGCGCGCGCGCGATCAGCTGTGTGTGCATGCGATCGGCTGTGTGTGTATGTGCACGATCGGCTGTGTGATCTGTTGTGTGTGTGTGTGTCTGCGATCGGCTGTGTATGTGATCTGCTGTGTCTGCGGTCGGCTGTGTGTGTGTCTGCGATCGGCTGTGTGTGCGCGCGATCGGCTGTGTGTGATCTGCGATCGGCTGTGTGTGTGTGCCATCGGCTGTGTGTGTGGGCGATCGGCTGTGTATGTGATCTGCTGTGTCTGCGGTCGGCTGTGTGTGTGTCTGCGATCGGCTGTGTGTGCGCGCGATCGGCTGTGTGTGATCTGCGATCGGCTGTGTGTGTGTGCCATCGGCTGTGTGTGTGGGCGATCGGCTGTGTATGTGATCTGCTGTGTCTGCGGTCGGCTGTGTGTGTGTCTGCGATCGGCTGTGTGTGCGCGCGATCGGCTGTGTGTGATCTGCGATCGGCTGTGTGTGTGTGCCATCGGCTGTGTGTGTGGGCGATCGGCTGTGTGTGTGTGCCATCGGCTGTGTGTGTGCCATTGGCTGTGTGTGTGCCATTGGCTGTGTGTGTGCCATTGGCTGTGTGTGTGCCATTGGCTGTGTGTGTGCCATTGGCTGTGTTTGTGCCATTGGCTGTGTGTGTGCCATTGGCTGTGTGTGTGTGCCATTGGCTGTGTGTGTGTGCCATTGGCTGTGTGTGTGTGCCATTGGCTGTGTGTGTGGGCCATTGGCTGTGTGTGATCTGCGATCGGCTGTGTGTGTGTGCCATCGGCTGTGTGTGTGGGCCATCGGCTGTGTGTGTGCCATTGGCTGTGTGTGTGGGCCATTGGCTGTGTGTGTGGGCCATTGGCTGTGTGTGTGGGCCATTGGCTGTGTGTGTGGGCCATTGGCTGTGTGTGTGGGCCATTGGCTGTGTGTGTGGGCCATTGGCTGTGTGTGTGGGCCATTGGCTGTGTGTGTGGGCCATTGGCTGTGTGTGCCATTGGCTGTGTGTGTGGGCGATCGGCTGTGTGTGTGGGCGATCGGCTGTGTGTGATCTGTTGTGTGTGATCTGCGATCGGCTGTGTGTGCCATCGGCTGTGTGTCTGCGATCGGCTGTGCGCGCGCGCATCGGATTGCACACATACTCACCACATCCAGCGACACTGATCTCTTCTCGCCGGCAGAATCCTGAGGGGCAGTGCGGTGGAGCGCAAGGACCTGCAGCACAGCAGGTCGGACCTGCGGTCGGACATGTGACTTCCTCCCATCATTCCCTGCGGCCGGTTGCGCTGGATGTTACGTGATGCGTGCGATCTGTTGTGTGTGTGTGTGTGCGATCGGCTGTGTGCGATCGGCTGTGTCTACGATCTGTGTGTGCGCGATCGGCTGTGTGTGAGCGCGATCGGCTGTGTGTGCGCGCGATCGGCTGTGTGTGCGCGCGATCGGCTGTGTGTGCGCGCGATCGGCTGTGTGTGGGCGCGATCGGCTGTGTGTGGGCGCGATCGGCTGTGTGTGGGCGCGATCGGCTGTGTGTGGGCGCGATCGGCTGTGTGTGGGCGCGATCGGCTGTGTGGGGGCGCGATCGGCTGTGTGGGGGCGCGATCGGCTGTGTGGGGGCGCGATCGGCTGTGTGCGCGCGCGATCGGCTGTGTGCGCGCGGGATCGGCTGTGTGCGCGCGGGATCGGCTGTGTGCGCGCGGGATCGGCTGTGTGCGCGCGGGATCGGCTGTGTGCGCGCGGGATCGGCTGTGTGCGCGCGATCGGCTGTGTGCGCGCGATCGGCTGTGTGTGTGTGCGATCGGCTGTGTGTGTGTGCGATCGGCTGTGTGTGTGTGCGATCGGCTGTGTGTGTGCGTGCGATCGGCTGTGTGTGTGTGTGCGATCGGCTGTGTGTGTGCGATCGGCTGTGTGTGTGTGTGTGCGATCGGCTGTGTGATCGGCTGTGTGTGTGTGCCATCGGCTGTGTGTGTGTGCCATCGGCTGTGTGTGCGCGCGATCGGCTGTGTGTGTGTGCGCGATCGGCTGTGTGTGTGTGCGCGATCGGCTGTGTGTGTGCGCGCGATCGGCTGTGTGTGTGCGCGCGATCGGCTGTGTGTGTGCGTGCGATCGGCTGTGTGTGTGTGTGTGCGATCGGCTGTGTGTGTGTGTGTGTGCGATCGGCTGTGTGTGCGCGAGATCGGCTGTGTGTGCGTGCGATCGGCCGTGTGTGTGCGCGAGATCGGCCGTGTGTGTCTGTGATCTGCTGTGTGTGTGTCAGCTTGTCAGCCAGCAGCAGGGGAGGATGGCCTGCAGCACCCACCGGAGATCACAAGGAGGACATGGGAGCCACGCAGACGTTCGGGTCTGGTAAGTATGCGTCTCCTGGGAAGTGGGGGGGTTTGCTTTTTTGGGGGGTAAACTTACCCCCCAACCATGTTTCTCCAAGAATAAGACCTTCTCCAAAAATAAGCCTTAGAGCTTTTTTGGGCAGCAAAAAAAAATATAAGACAGTGTCTTATTTTTGGAAAAACACGGTATTCACTATAATGAGGCAGCAGAGTTACTATGGACTCTGTTCATAGGTGTCCATCTTTTCAAAGGTGAACAAAACTGATTTTGACTGCACTTTTATGAACGTGTAAAACGACGGACACCATCGCCCCACAGGCCAGGCAGACGTTCAAAGTGACTCCCTCTGCCTGATTAAAGTGAATTTTCCTTTGCGAATTTTGTCTGAATAACATTTTTCAGAGCTTTACACAAAATCTCATGTGTAAGTGCTCAGCGTAGAGCGCAGGATAAATATGAGCATCCCCTTACTGCGATCTTTGGGAGGTAGAATAAACAAATAAACAACAGTTGAAGAATTGGCTTTATTTTTTACGACATTCACCGTACAGTGTAAGTCATTAGGCGTCTTTATTCCTCAGGTCAGTACGATTATAGCAATACCATGTTTAGATCTTTTTTTTAGGTTTGGCTGCTGTCACACTAAAAGGCTGTTTTAAAAAAATAAAGTTTTTTTTTTTTTCTTCGCTGAATTTTGAAGGCTATATTTTGTTTTTATTTTTCTGTTGACAGTCATTTGATGTTTTTTGTCGGATAAGTTGGAGTTTTTATTGGTACCATGTTGGTCCACATAATTTTTCATTTGCTTTCTATTCCACTTTTTGTGACGTAGACTCAAGAAGAAACAGCAGTTCAGGATTTTTTTTTCTTTTACACAATTTACCGTGCCGTAAAAGTGATAAGACAGCTTTATTCTTGAAGTCAATGCAATTACAGCGATACCATATATATATATATTGTTTTTTGGGTTTATTTTTGTTGCTGCTTTTACACCAGAAAAAGTTTTACGGAAAAATAAAAATATTTTTTGCATTGCTGTATTCTGATATAGCTTTTTATGATTGCTTGTTTTTTTTGTGCGGGACAAGATGATGTTTTCAGTGGTACAATTTCTATTCATGTATGACATTTTATTTGTGGTTTTTTTTCAGCTTTTTTTGTCAGGTATATGATGAAAAGACATTGATTTTTGCGTTTTTGTTTTTTTTTTTAATTTATGGTATTCACTGAAGAGGTTAACTAGTGTGACAGTTATGGGTACCCAAATATGGGTACTTTTTTTTGTTTTTTACTTAAATATCACTATTGGAATAATCCTTTTTTTTTTTTTTACATTTTTTATCGTTCTTTTTTTTATTATACCTTTTTTTTTTAACCTTTTTACTTAGTTCGTATATGCGATATTATCTTTCACTGCTCTGATTGCAGCTACACTGTACTGCTATGATTGATCATTATACTACAGTGCAGCTGTTAGATGCGTCAGGGATCATACTTCTGGCATCACCATGGCGACCATTGGGCCCTCACGATTATTTCGTGGGGTAGTGATTGGAGGGATGAGGGAATGCTATATTTCTCCCATTCCCCTGAGTGCCACGATCGATATCAATTTAGGGGATTAAGCAGTCAGGAACGGCATGGAAACCATCCCTGGCTGTGAGCCAGGGCTCAGCTATTGGGAAAGCAGAGTCGCTGGCTTTGTTTGCGGGAGCACAGCTCCTGTGCCCACTCGATCGCCAAGACGTACCAGAACATCCTTGCTCTTCACTCCCTCTATTCCATATACAGTAGGACATCACATTCTTGATATACTTACTCCATTATTTACATCTTTAAGTGACCATTTGCCTAAGACCCGGGACGGGTTGAAATGTCACCTTTGTCGCTTTATTCATAGCTTACTCTGTTTAATTTTCTTGTGTGTTTTCACATCAATAAGCCGTTTCTCCCTTGAAAGCATTTAGAGAGTGCGGTGGACTTTCCATTCATATACTTTGGGGACCAAATCCCTCTCCTCCGGCATATCCTACCACAGATTTGAGTACAGACCAATGTGCCTTCTGTTCTCAAATTAGGTAGGAAAACTTGCATTTAAACATATTTATTATGACTTATCGGCTTTATCCAAATTCGTAATTGCATAAAAATAATCTTGAAACCTTGCACTTTTTTCACACTACCTATTCAGGTTCAAATTACACTGAAATATTTACTTTTTTTATTACTAGTAGAAATACCCAAAATTGCATCATTTGCAGTCGGTAAAGGCCACAGTTTGTATTTCTGGCATATTAACCTCTGTACGTGTCTCTGAAGGATATCTCTGAATGCTGTTAATCTAAGTTTATACGAAATATGCTTTACATCATGTATACAGGCCCACCATTTAGAACTCTGCCAATATTAGCTTATTTAGTAGTTTTCTACCTGTAAGTTCATGGTATATCTGTCTTCAGTTAGGTCATGTCATCATAGTTTCATAGATATACAGGGCTTGTACACTATTCTGACAAACTTTCCTCAATCACAATAGATCCCCCATGTGAAATTACACCTGTACTCGTCTTCAGTGTGGGTGCCTTTCCAACAGTCTTACTCTCCTGAGGCTAACGTGACATGATTGTCACTTGAGCCCTTTAACCAATCTGCATCCAATTTCCACTCACATCCTTCTGACTTATCTGACATCCAGATTGAGTCACAGAGGAGCACCAACGCTCATTACCTCAGTGTGTCAGTTTTGTCCACAGGGTATTAGGGGGAAGCGACTGCTGATTGGCTGCTGAGCTCTCGTAATATAATAGTCATGTAGTCCCAGTGAAAGCATGCGTTAAAATTGCTGGAATGGCACATGCATTGGAGGTGCTTATGGCTGTTTATTAATTTACATAAGGGAGCTATGATGACTGAGAAGGAATTGTCCCAAGTAGCGATCATAAGATTGAAATAAGACACAAATTAATGGAGTTCAACCAACACCTTACCTGACCTAATTTATTTTTAGTTAGGTCATGAGATCACATTGTGACCACTTGAGAATATCTATTTAATCTTTAAAGGGGTATTTGCATCTCAAAGTTCCTATCCCAAAATGTTGTAGGTGTAATAATAGGAATATTAGCAAGTGCCTCCAGTTAGAAATGTAGTAGGCTAAGTTCACAGAGGGCATCTTTTGCTTTGTTTTTGGTGCATTTTTGAGGTTACAAAGATGCACCAAAATGCATGCATTTCCTTCTCCCAGCAAAGTCTGAGATTTTGATTTTGCTGTCCACACTTGGCATCTTTTGTTGGCTGCATCTTGGCTATGAAGATGCACCCAAGATGCAGCATGTCATTTATCTTTGCATTTTTGAGCCCTTTCAGTCAAGAGATTTCATTTAAAAAAACGCACTGGGCAAAACGTGGTAGAAACGCGTAAAACGCATTGCGTTTTTGCTGCGGTGCGTTTTTATTTTAACAAAAACTTTGCATCTTTGTGGTAAAAAAAAGATGCCGTGTGTAAACATACCTAAGCTACGGTAATACCCTGCAAATGAGGTAAGTGACATATCTTTTAAGAAGTACACAACATTTCTAATTTAAGGTACAAGAGACTGTTAATAAGTCTTTAGCTTTACCCAGAAAGAAACGAGATAGGATGTTGAAACTTTACCTTTATTCCACATACTCTCCACTGATGTCAACACACTTCTTACATCGGTATTCCAAGTTCTGTAAGCCTAGAAAAAGAAGGATTTCAGTTGTGCCTCAAACCAGGCATCCGTAGCAGCCATGGCATCAAAAATGGTGTGAAATTTGGTACCCTTGAGGTGTTTCTTCAGGTTTAGAAACAGATGATAGACGGAGGGAGCTAGATCTGGTGAATAAGGCAGGTGGCCCACCAGCTGGAAGCCCAGCTTTGCCACTTTTGCCGTGGTCGCTTGTGCAGTGTGAGTGGAGGCGTTATCTTGCAGTAACAAGATTTCTTTGGACAGCTTGCCGCACCTTTTGGCCTTCAGAGATGCCTTCAATTGGTCCAAAAGTTCAATGTAATACCTTGCATTGATGGTGGAACCTTTTTGAAAGTAGTCCACTAGCAGCATGCCCTCCTTATCCCAGAACACAGACGCCATCACCTTAGTAGCTGAGTTTTGCACCCATAACTTATTTGGACGAGGAGAACCACTGCGCCTCCACTCTTTTGACTGCTCTTTGTTTTCAGGGTCATACAAATAAATCCAGGTCTCATCCATAGTGAGCAGTCTATCTAGGAAGTTCTTATCAGTCTGGAAATGCTGACAAATGGACCAGGAAGTTTTCACTCGCATGCTTGTCTGATCTGTTGTCAAACATTTGGGGACCTACTTTGCAGATAGCTTCCTCATGTCCAAATGTTCATGGATAACAACACAAACACGTTCACTGGAAATCCCCATGATATCTGCTATTGCTTTAGCTGAAATTTGTTGATTCTCCAGTATGAGGTTGTGCACATCAGCATTGACGATCTCTGGAACAACAACCACTCTCGGTCGTCCAGGACGTTGCTCATCATTGGTGCTGAAGTGGTCCAATTTAAATTTGGCAACCCAGTTCTTAACTGTGGAATATGAAGGGCCATTGATCCCAAAATGTCTGCGACATAATTCACCATGAATATCCTTTGTGGACTTTCCTTGCAGAAACAAGAATTGTATCACTTCTCTCCTTTCAGTTACTGTGACTATCGCATTAGACTCCGCCATTTTGTTTTCCTGCGTGCATAGAACACTGTTGCCATAAGCAACAAACACAAAATTTTGAAAACACATATTAGACACACAAGGCTTTCATGTGATGTAACATTCATTACGATTAGAAACAAAAAAAATCTCAAAGCCTTAGCAGCCCCTTGTATTTGCTAATCTTATTATTACACCTACTACATATTGGCATTGGTACTTGGAGATGGGTATACCCCTTTAAGTTTATTTAGGAGAATCTAGATGAGAGAATTATCAAACTATTATCACAGCAAGCAGAAATGGTATTGGCTGGTTATGTAATGCTCTTTTGATGCACCATGGTAATGTTAGCGCATAAGGAATAAATTGCATGCAAGTTTATGTACAAATTACATCTTCAGACCAGTTCTGGTGTGGTAGATGGTGGAATGCCCACTCTAACCCATTTTGGGTCCTACTTTCTTGCATCTGATTTCAGTATGGATTTGGCTGGTTAACAAATGTGAAACAAACTAACAATCCACATCCCATGCATGCGTTTTTGGCACAGACAGGGGTGGGACAAGGTATTTAATAACGTAACAAGATCCTAAACGCAGCCCCTACTCCTCCAATGGGTCAGGTAACAAGCTCTGATAATCACCTCTACTAGAATTATTATCATTCTCACCAAAACATAAAAAAAAAAAAGTGGTGCACTTTAGCACTGCGGCTCAACAGGGAGAGTGTTTTCAAAATTAGGTATGGAATCATTTATTGCTTGCAGACCATTTACACAATACCAGGGAAAAATAGCTATATTAATTTCTGACATTCTATATTTCACCAGAATTTCCATCAGTACATGACTACATCACAAGAACCAATGTCAGCAAATAAATTCTACACCAGTACCATCATCAGTACATGAATACAGCAATCAATTGTAATGTCAAGTCAAACCCATATACATTTCCAGCTCATGAACCTACAACTCCCAGTATGTCCTCAACAATAGTAAGGAGAAGCTGGGTGTTATCATTCATTATCAAACTACAAACCATACAGGAACCACAGTACTGATGAGACATAGTCGGTATAAAAAAAACCATTTACATCCAGGTACCTTACATCTCCATCTTGTCCAGATGTCATGAAGACTTTTCACATCCGCAGCTCTTCTCTGCAGACTTCCCACTTCTCCAATTTTCTACAGTACATCCCGACACAGTTCCCTTTAAAAATAACAGTGTTATTAAAATGCCCTCTGCATAAAAATCTGTCCATGTTATGTCTTAACTATACCTTCTATGGTATAAAGCAAGGGGTCCCCTAACTATGGCCCATGGGCCGCATGCGCTCCCTTGAGGCCAGGTATCCGGCCTCCATCGCACTTCCAGAAGGGGCACCTCTTTCATTGGCGGTCAGTGAGAGACTGGTGGACATATAGCCGGTGGAACCGATGTAGCTGCACAGGGGCCCAGAGGGGTAGGGTGCCCAAAACAAACAGGGTCTGACTGGCCTGGTTAGACAGCTTGGGCTCCAGGTCCTCGGTGCGCCCCCTGTGCTTCGCACGCTGCCGGTAACCGTGGTTGTTTAAACGGGCCTATGGGCCATCAAACGTCACTGCTACGCCCGGCTTTCTTCCTCCATTCCTATACAGCAGGGGTGGGGAACTTCCGGCCCGCGGGCCGTATACGGCTCGTGACGACTTTTTATGCGGCCCCCGGGCACATTTCCGGGGACCGCTGTGCTCTGGCGGCAGCCGCGCTTTTCACGGCTGCCGGCCCTTTAAATCCCACTGCTTGATGCCCTGTGAGTAGATGCTAGAATGTATGGGCTCTATCCAGATCCTGACTTCCAGGACCTGACTGCAGCCCATACATTCTAGGCTTATCCCCGACCTGTGCTAGTGTGCTCTGGTGGGCGGGGCAAGCAGCACGCTGTGATAAAGTCACAGAAGAGCTGCAGCTGGTTTACCAGCCTCCCGAAACTGTGCTGTGTGGGACTCCTCCTCCCCCTCACTGTGAGTACTCAACCCATCGCTGCCCCCCCTCGCTCAGTGCTGTGTACCCCCTAGTGCTGTGTGTACCCCCTAGTGCTGTGTGTACCCCCTAGTGCTGTGTGTACCCCCTAGTGCTGTGTACCCCCTAATGCTGTGTGTACTCCCCAGTGCTGTGTACCTCCTAGTACAGTGTGTACCCCCTAGTGCTGTGTGTACCCCCTAGTGCCGTGTGTATCCCCTAATGCTGTGTGTACCCCCCAGTGCTGTGTACCCAATCGTGCTGTGTACCCCCAGTGTTGTGTACCTCCTAGTACAGTGTGTACCCAACCAGTGCTCTGTACCCCCAGGTGCTGTGTACCCCCCAGTGCTGTGTACCTCCTAGTACAGTGTGCACCCCCTAATGCTGTGTGTACTCCCTAATGCTGTGTGTACCCCCTAGTGCTGTGTGTACCCCCTAATGCTGTGTACACCCCAGTGCTGTGTACCCCCTAGTACAGTGTGTACCCCCCAGTGCTGTGTACCCGCTCAGTGCGGTGTAACCCCTCACTGCAGTCTGTGCTCCCCTAGTGCTGTCTGTACCCCCTGGGTGATGTCTATACCCCCCAGTGCTGTTCGCACCACCTAATGCTGTCCATGCTGCCACCAGTGCTGTCCATGCCACGGTGAGTGCTGTCTGTGCCCCCCTAATGCTGTCCATGCTCCCCAGTGCTGTGTGCCAGCCCTCAATACTGTGTGCCTCCCAGTGCTCTTAACTCGCTACTGCTGTCTGTACCCTCCCACTACTTTCTATGCCCCCCAGTCCGTGCCCTCCTGTTGAGGTCTATGTTCCCCCAGACCTGTCTGTGTCTCCCTAGTGATGCCACCCAGTGCAGTCCATGCTGCCACCCAGTGCAGTTCGTGCTGCCACCGCCAGTGCTGTACTTGTCCCCAGTCATGTCTGTGCCACCGCCAGGGCTGTCCATGCCCCCTACTGATGTATATGCCCCAGCCCCTCCTGTAATGTATATGCCCCAGCCCCTCCTGTGATGTGTACTCCCAGTGTCTCCTGTAATTTATGCGCCCCAGCCCCTCCTGTGATGTTTATGCCCCCAGCATCTCCAGACAAAGACAAACCTGGAAAAGCAGCTGTGGGAAACAAGATGATCAATATTACCAAACATCACAATAGCACCAAAGAGAAACAGCTCCTGCCTCCACAGTAGGGGTGAGTTAATTAATCGTTTGACCAAATATAGCAGGGTTATTTTTCAGGTTGATAATGTTGTGTGGCCCCCAAAGGTTAGTAGGAAATTCCAAATGGCCCCCGACAGTAAAAAGGTTCCCAACCCCTGCTATACAGGCTCAACATTAGCCAATCCCCCACTAAGGAATTCCCGTTATGTGCATACCACCTCCGGGCCAGACTCTCTCTACTATTACCCCTGTGCATAAGGATTTATTACAACACATGCAAGTTTACATTTCGATGCACTATCTGTTCAACAAACAGTCTATATGAATATCTGGACCTATACATCCTCTACATGACCGAGTGACCTCCCTTATCATTCACCTCTTCATGATTCATACCCCTCCATCTGGTTTTGGATGGTTCACGGGCCAGTAGACCACTTCGCGCTCAGTCCAGTGACACACCGATTCTTTCTTCCCCTTGTTTATTCCTAAGGTATACTAAATCAAGGTTTAATATTTACCTCCTGTGGAGAATACATTTTGTACACGTACCTCTTAGAACTATTGTCCTTGAGAAAGACCCCTGAAGGGTCGATACGTTGGACTTTTTCTTTTGTATATACCTTATTAATAAACAATGCGAGTTGCTGACCACAGAATTGTTTCTTTTTGGTGTGCCGAAGCTATTTTGAGGATTTGCATTATAGTTTTTGCTCCTTGGCACCCTCTATTGTGATAGTCGAGCCAGGTCTTATTCCTATATACGTACCGAGCACTGACATCAGCATGCAGCGCGTAGCAGTGACGTATAATGGCCACCGGCCTATCAAAGGTCGCCCGTGTTTGCAAGCGGCCCCTGATAGGCAGGTGGCCTTTTAACGGCCATCATTGCTTACCGTGGAGGTTCCAATCGACTCGGCGTCAGACTATAGAGATGGTGAGTGCACACTGATGGACCGTGTGAGAGAGCAGCGTGGGGTGAGTGGACCACATGGGAAATGGGGGTCACAGTGTTAAGAAGAGAAGGAACAGTATGAAGAAGTGGGGAACAATATGGAGAGGTGGGCACATAGAGCGTACAGTATGCATACGTGGGAGCATAGAAGGGATTGTATGTAGAAGTGGGAGCATAGGGGGAACAGTATAGATAAGTGAGAGAATAGGAGGACAGTGTGGATAAGTAGGAGCATGGGGGGCAGTATGGATAAGTGGGAGCATAGGGGGTAATAGTATAGATAGGTGGGAGCATAGGGGGAACAGTATGGATAAGTGGGAGCATAGGGGGAACAGCATGGATAAATGGGAGCATAGGGCGAACAGTATGGATAAGTGAGAGCTTAGTGGGGTCAGTATGGATAAGTGGGAGCATAGAGTGGCAGTATGGATAAGTAGGAACATAGAGTGGCAGTATGGATAAGTGGGAGCATAGGGGGATCAGTATGGATAAGTGGGAGCATAGGGGGATCATTAAAGATAAGTAGGAGCATAGGGGGATCATTATAGATAAGTGGGAGCATAGGGGGACCAATATGGATAAGTGGGAGCATAGAGAGATCAGTATAGGTAAGTGGGAGCAGAGGGGGGATAGTATGGAGAAGTGGAGCATGGATGGACACAGTATGGAGAGGTAAACCTGATGTTTTATGGTAACAACCTTACCATTGTTAAAGCCTCCCATGAAATTTTGTATTCACTACATGTGAGTGTGTGCATGTAATATGTGATAATACACTCACCTAACGCTGCTCTCTGGTGTCCAGCTCCAGCCTCCTCTTCTCAGTGACATCCCTACACAATTCTTGCACATGGACCCTTTGCTCTGTGTCCGCCCCTGGCTCTTGGAGTACTGTATGTGGCGGCGCCGCAAAGCGTGGCGTCACTAACATACAGTACTACTTCCGGGGACGTGGGACAATTGGGAGCAGCAGGGGACATTATTAGGCTATGTTCACACACTGCGTTTTTTACCTGCGTTTTTGGTCCGTTTTTGCTGCAGAAATTTCTTGAGAAATTCTTGTAACCTTTCTGCAGACATTCCCCAGCAAAACCTATGGCAAAAAAAATTAGCTGTGCACACACTGTGTTTTTTTTCTTAAGAAAATTCTTTCAGTAGATTTTCTTAAGAAAAAGAATGAGCATGTCACTTCTTTTCTGCAGCTAACTGCGTTTTTTGCCATAGATAATTGGCACAATAACGCAGGGAGCAACCAGCGGTAAAAACGCACCAAAAACGCACCAAAAACGCACCGAAAACGCGGCAAAAACGCAGGTGCGTTTTTGGTGCGTTTTTTAACACAGGTGCACTCTTAAGAAATTTCTTAAGAAATTTCTTAAGAAAAATCATTTTTCTAGTGTGAACATAGCCTTAAACAATGGGCATATTACTGCAGGGAACGTTACTAAACAATGGGGACATCACTAAACAATGGAGATATTATTCGGATCGGCTTAAGGGCGCTCTACACACAGTGACATCGCTAGTGATGTCGCTGGTGAAAGCAGCCGCCCCCGTCGGTTGTGTGTTATGGGCAAATCGCTTCCCGTGGCGAACAACAACGCTGGGACTCGTCACACATACTTACCTGCCTAGCGACGTCGCTCTGGCCGACGAACCGCCTCCTTTCTAAGGGGGAGGTTCGTTCGGCGTCACAGTGGCATCACTAAGCGGTCGCCCAATAGAAGCGGAGGGGCGGAGATGAGCGGGCCGAACATCCCGCCCACCTCCTTCCTTCCTCATTGCGGGCCGCCGCAGGTACGGTGGTGATCCTCGTTCCTGCGGTGTCACACATAGCGATGTGTGCTGCCGCAGGAACGACGAACAACCTGCGCCCTGCAACAGCAACGATAATCGGGAAAGGAACGATGTGTCACCGATCAACGATTAGGTAAGTAATTTTGATCGTTAACGTGCGTGTGATTCCTGCGTTTCACACGCAACGACGTCGCTAACGAGGCCGGATGTGCTTCAAGAATTCCGTGACCCCAACCACACCTCGTTAGCGATGTCGTTGCGTGTGGAGCCCGCTTTACACTCGAGTATATACGATATATCCCAAATAGTGTTGAGCGAGTATGCTTGTCACTACTCGGTACTCGCACGAGTATCACTGTACTCGGGCTACTCGGCGGGCACCGAGTAATTTCGCGATACTCGTGCTGTACTCGTGGTCTTCATGTTGGCGCTCTTTTTACAGCCATCCCTTATGCAGGGATTGGCTGGCAGACCACTGCAATGCCACAGCCCTGTTACTTGTGGAATTGCAGTGATTGGCCGGCCCTCACAGCATGACCGTGCCTTTAGCCCGACACTTCCCCGCTCGGCTACGGCCCCTCCCGCACTCCACTCCGCGTGTATGTATATATATATATATATGCACGCTTACACACACACGCACGTTTTTTTTTATTAATTTACAGTTTTATGGTTTCTACATGCTGCCGTGGGTCATTTCAGAATAATACTCGGGTCTCCCATAGGATAACATTGGGCTCGGTGCTCGGGCCGAGTACACGAGTATTTTGAGATGCTCGGCCCGAGCCTCGAGCTCCCGAGCATTTTAGTACTCGCTCATCACTAATCCCAAACTCTATATTTTAACTGGAAAAGTTGGGGGATGTCTTATACGCCCAGTCGTCTTATATGTCGGAAAATACAGTAGTTTATGTTTGCCGCCTTTATATCATAAAAACAATTTTATAGAAAAAAATAGTTTTTGCATTGCTGTATTCTGAGAGCTATAACTTTTTTTATTTTTTTCTGCTGATGGAGCTGTATAGCGGGGTTTTTTTTGCGGGACAATTTTTTTAGCAGTACCATATTTATATATGACTTTTTGATCATGTTTTATTTCACTTTTCACTTTTGTTGTCAGCTATATGCAGGGCCAGATCAAGGTTGGTGGGGGCCCCTAGGCGGAATATCTGGTGGGGGCCCAATAACGTTAACATTTGTAGCCATAACAGTAGAGCGCGAACTATAGCATTTAGATCCAATGAGCATGTATCTTAGGCTACTTTCACACTTGCATTAGTTGCAATCCGCCGCTTTGGAAAACAGCGCAATCCGGGCGGCAGGAACACAGCATGTAGTGTTTTTTGAGCGGCGGAATACTTTTTTTTTTCACTGCATGCTCAGCTCTTATGTTTCTCTCTCTCGGCGGCCGAACGATCAGCTGATCGACCGGCGGCTGGCTTTTGTGAGCGATCAGCTGATCGCCCGGCGGCCGGCTTTTGAGTGCTATCAGCTGATTGTCTGGCTTTTTAGAGCAATCAGCTGATCGTTCACAATAGCCTGCCGCCGGTAAAACAGTAAAAAAAAAAAAAAGGCAACGGATCGTTGTTTTGCAGCATCAGTCACATCAGATGCCGCATAACGCAAGTGTGAAAGTAGCCTTATCCTGTTTTGCCACATTCAGATTTACACTACTGCAATATAGATACAGTCTAGGATAACTCAAAGCAGTTTACTTATACTCAGAAAGTACTCACATTTTTTTATTGATTCCAATATTAAGACAGCCAGGGCCGGCTTCAGGTTTTTGTGGCCTCCGGGCGAATGAGTCTCAGTGGGTCCCATCTACACACAGATACATATACGTACACATACAGGCATACGTACATATACATATTTAAAGACAAATTCACAAAAATACACACCAACACTGCACTGCTGTATATACCTCACATGAGTGGCTGGGGGCTACCATATATACATTACAGGAGAGGCAGGGGGCATAGACATTTACAGGGCTGGGCATACATGTTACTGAGGGGGGCATAGATGGTACTGGAGTGGCAAACAGCTCTCTGGCATACACATTACTGGGATGGGTAGCATAGCGCTCTGGGAGGCCCATACAGTTCTGAGGGGGGGCGCACGCACAGCTCTAATGCATACATACACACTGACACAGCTCTGTCTCTCTCTCTCTCTCTCTCCCTCTCTCATAGCAGGGTTGCACACATCTCTGTTGCATATGTACAAACACAGCAGCACGCACAGCTCTGCTGCCTTACTGCACAACTACAAACAAAACACTGCTGTATACACACACAATTCTGCTGCCCAAAGAGTACATACTGTATACAGACAGCTCTAATGCCTATGTACAGACACAGGAAAACACCTTAGGCTGTTGGCACTCAGTCTGTACAGGCTCAGGGTCTGCCTGTCTTTGGGTGGCGTAACCTTTCCAGATATGGGGCCAGAGTGTAGTCTCTCCGCAGTGACCGATAGATGGTGAGTTTCTGGGAGTTCTCTAATTCACTCTTCCAATCCTCTATGTATTGCATCTTGCAGCTCTCTGAGATCTTTTATTTGGGCTTTTGTCTGGGTGTGTTGCTGACTTTTTCTGTACTGGCTGCTGGGGTTCCTGGCTTGCTCTGGTTCCTGGCTTGCTCTGGGCTCTGGCTCACCAGGGCTTTATGATGGTAGGAGCTGGGGTTACTGTTCTGTATGTGCACCTGGTGTGATAGCGCCCTCTTGTATATACTGAGCCATAAGGGGAATCGGCCCAGCTCTGCCCGACAGGCTATGTTTGAGGTGCTGCGATGGACTTGGAGAAGATATTTGCAGAACTCCAGATGGAAGACTTCGGTTGGGCTGGAATCCCACTTTGTCTTGTCTGGATAGGTCACTGTGGGCCCCATACCTCGCTGCCCTACAGCAGTATAGGTGTGATGACGCTGTCGAATATCTTGACCCAGACTCTCACCAGTGGTTTGAGGTAGTACAGTTGTCTTCTGATAGCATAAAAGGTTCTGCTTGCTTTCCCTTTCAGGGTCTCTGCTGCTTGCTTTACTCCCGGTTTGGCTTAGCTCCAGACCGAGGTAGGTATAGCTGCTGGTCTTCTCCAGCGCGGCGCCAATTAGTGTGAGGGAGGGAGTGGAGGTTTCGTTATAATTCCTCTTCTGAAACACCATGACTTTGGTCTTCTTTTGGTTGATGGGCAAAGCCCATGTGGTGCTGAATGTTTCTAGCACAGCCAGGCTATCTTGGAGGTTTTTTTGGATGGGGAAAGCAGCAGGAGGTCATCTGCATACAGCAGGATCTTCACCTCTTGGTCATGTAGGCTGAGACCTGGGACAGGGGAGGATTCCAGGGCTGTCTCAAGTCCATTTATGTATATATTTAATAGAGTTGGGCTCAGGCTGCAGCCCTGTCTTACCCCGTGGCTCTGCCGGAAGAATGCCGTCCTCTTTTTGTTCACCTTCACGCTTCATCGGTTCTCAGTGTATGAGCTTTTGATAATGTCGTAGGTTCTGCCAGCTATTCCACTCTAGGAGTTTAAGGAACATGCCTGGATGCCACATGGAGTCAAAGGCCTTCTTGAAGTCCACAAAACATGCAAATAATTTCCCCTGTTTTTTTGCCGTGGACGTGGGTCTTGATAAGGCTTTGCAGGGTGTAAATGTAGTCTGTGGTGCGATGGTTTGGCATGAACCCAGCTTGGCTTCTGCTGAGGCTGTCCCGCTGGGTGAGGAAGGTGATGATCCATTTATTAATAATGCTGTTAAACAGTTTTCCCAGAATGCTTTTAACACAGATCCCTCTGTAGTTTGCTGGATCATATCGGTCTCCATTCTTGTAGATGGGCGTTATGAGACCTTGATTCCAGCTCTTTGGGAAGTAGCTGGCACTCAAGACGTGAGTGAATAGTTTAGCCAGTGCTGCATGTATATCTGGGGAACTGTATTTGATCATCTCTGGCAGGATACCATCACTGTTCGCGGCCTTCTTGCATTTCATAAATTTGATTTTGTCTTTTATTTCCAGCACACTGATTGATATGTCCAGAGGATTTTGGAAGTCTTTGTCTCCTCCATGTCCCTGAGTTTAGTGGTTAGGTGCTCCTGTTCTGGGGTTAGGTCGTCTTCTGTGAGTGTGTGAATGTAATATGTGATAATACACTCACCTAACGCTGCTCTCTGGTGTCCAGCTCCAGCCTCCTCTTCTCAGTGACATCCCTACACAATTCTTGCACACAGACCCTTTGCTCTGTGTCCGCTCCTGGCTCCTGGAGTACTGTATGTGGCGGCGCTGCAAAGCGTGGCGTCACTAACATACAGTACTACTTCCGGGGATGCGGGACAATTGGGAGCAGCAGGGGACATTATTAAACAATGGGCACATTACTGCAGGGAACGTTACTAAACAATGGGGACATCACTAAACAATGGAGATATTATTCGGATCGGCTTAAGGGCGCTCTACACACAGTGACATCGCTAGTGATGTCGCTGGTGAAAACAGCCGCCCCCGTCGGTTGTGTGTTATGGGCAAATCGCTTCCCGTGGCGAACAACAACGCTGGGACTCGTCACACATACTTACCTGCCTAGCGACGTCGCTCTGGCCGACGAACCGCCTCCTTTCTAAGGGGGAGGTTCGTTCGGCGTCACAGTGGCATCACTAAGCGGTCGCCCAATAGAAGCGGAGGGGCGGAGATGAGCGGGCCGAACATCCCGCCCACCTCCTTCCTTCCTCATTGCGGGCCGCCGCAGGTACGGTGGTGATCCTCGTTCCTGCGGTGTCACACATAGCGATGTGTGCTGCCGCAGGAACGACGAACAACCTGCGCCCTGCAACAGCAACGATAATCGGGAAAGGAACGATGTGTCACCGATCAACGATTAGGTAAGTAATTTTGATCGTTAACGTGCGTGAGATTCCTGCGTTTCAAACGCAACGACGTCGCTAACGAGGCCTGATGTGCTTCAAGAATTCCGTGACCCCAACCACACCTCGTTAGCGATGTCTTTGCGTGTGGAGCCCGCTTTACACTCGAGTATATATGATATATCCCAAACTCTATATTTTAACTGGAAAAGTTGGGGGATGTCTTATACGCCCAGTCGTCTTATATGTCGGAAAATACGGTAGTTTTTTATGTTTGCCGCCTTTATATCATAAAAACAATTTTATAGAAAAAAACAGTTTTTGCATTGCTGTATTCTGAGAGCTATAACTTTTTTTATTTTTTTCTGCTGATGGAGCTGCATAGCGGGGGTTTTTTTGCGGGACAATTTTTTTAGCAGTACCATATTTATATATGACTTTTTGATCATGTTTTATTTCACTTTTGTTGTCCGCTACATGCAGGGCCAGATCAAGGTTGGTGGGGGCCCCTAGGCGGAATATCTGGTGGGGGCCCAATAATGTTAACATTTGTAGCCATAACAGTAGAGCACGAACTATAGCATTTAGATCCAATGAGCATGTATCTTAGGCTACTTTCACACTTGCATTAGTTGCAATCCGCCGCTTTGGAAAACCGCGCA